>NC_035443.2:118654250-118954250 GCF_002127325.2 Helianthus annuus
GAGAAGTTGCACGCTAAGTTCTCGAAGTGCGAGTTCTGGTTACGGGAAGTCCAGTTTCTTGGTCATGTAGTTAACGGAAATGGAATTCATGTGGATCCCACGAAGATCGAGGCGATCAAGAACTGGGAGACTTCGAAGACGCCAACCGAGATTCGACAGTTCCTAGGTTCGGCTGGTTGTTATCGCAGGTTTATTGAGGATTTTTCAAAAATCGCTAAACCTTTGACTTCCCTCACACAGAAAGACAAGAAGTATGATTGGGGAGACAAGCAAGAAGAAGTTTTCCAGTTGCTGAAAAACAAGCTTTGTGACGCGCCAATTTTATCTCTACCCGAAGGCACGGACGACTTCGTGGTATATTGCGACGCCTCGCGTCAGGGTCTGGGATGTGTACTAATGCAGCGTCAGAAGGTTATAGCATATACATCTCGCCAGTTGAAATTCCACGAGAAAAATTACACCACGCATGATTTTGAATTGGGCCCGGTGGTATTTGCTTTAAAGATCTGGCGACATTACTTATATGGCACGCGATGTACAATCTATACTGATCACAAGAGCCTGCAGCATATCTTCAATTAAAAAGAGCTTAACATGAGGCAGAGACGTTGGGTTGAGTTACCGAATGATTATGATTATGAGATTAAGTATCACCCAGGGAAGGTGAATGTGGTTGCCAATGCCCTGAGTCGGAAAGAAAGGATCAAGCCCATAAGGGTTAGGGCTTTGGAAATGATTATTCAATCGGACCTCTCGTTGCGCATTCGTACCGCGCAAAGAGAAGCTCTTAAAGAAAGGAATCTTGAGAATGAGTATCTCCGTGGGATGGAGAAGCAGTTGGTACCAAACGGGGAAGGAACGTTGTGGTTCATGAAACGAATTTGGGTTCCCTTGTTTGGTGGCTTGAGAAATGTTATTTTTGATGAAGCTCACAAATCACGATACTCGATCCATCCAGGATCGGATAAAATATACCAAGATCTAAAGGATTTTTATTGGTGGCCAAGGATGAAAGGCGACGTTGCGATATATGTTGGCAAATGTTTAACTTGCGCCAAGGTAAAGGCCGAATACCAGAAGCCTTCAGGTCTTTTGCAACAACCTGAAATACCCTAGTGGAAATGGGAGCAGTTCTCTATGGACTTCATAACGAAATTGCCAAGGACGCCCAAGGGCCATGATACGATTTGGGTAATTGTAGACCGTTTAACGAAATCTGCACACTTTTTGGCAATCAAGGAAAAAGACAACACGAGTAAGCTAGCTGAGCTATACCTGAGAGAGATTGTTGCACGACATGGAGTGCCTCTCTCGATTATCTCTGATAGAGATGGAAGATTCGTGTCAAGCATCTGGCAATCTGAAGAGGTAAGGTCCCAAAAACCTCATAATAAGTGCTCGGGACCATACCACAACCTTAATTTTCAGCTTGGCACCTTGCGTGGCCGCGCACTAGTCTCACAAAAGAAAGGTTTAAAAGGCCCACAACAGTCAACACTTGCGCCCAAAGGGAATCGTAAAACCTTGCGCCTCTCCTACACCAAATAAGGGATAAGAATCCAGAGTTAGATACTTCCGCTTAATATCCAGACTTGGATATTATTTACCCAGACTTGGGATTTATTCACCTGCTTCCACACGATAAGGTGTCACACCAGATTACAGCAGTAGTCTTCTAGAAATAATACAATCGTGCACCACCAAGACGGTTACAACCGTCTGGACACGTGTCACTACATCAGTCGTCCTTAAAATCACAACGAATGCATGCAAATGAAGGGTAATCTCCACTTAGCCACTTTACACGTGGCTAATCCCTAGCCTTTGATCAAAACCACGATCCGTGTGCTATCACGTCGGATCAAGAGTATTAATGGAAGGAAACATAACCGCTTACGGGGTTAGCATTTTCCGTCTTCTTTTCACTAACGGGTTTTCCCGCCCAAAGATTCCCGGTTATAAATAAGAGAACTATTCAGGTATGAAAATTCAAGTTACACACACTTCTCAAATACATCTTCTTCTTCATTTCCAATACTTATTCTCACACCGGAGTCGGGTCAAGGAGAGAACCCTCTTCTCCCCTTGGCGAGGCTAACGGTGCTCTTTTTTGCAGAATTACCGGAGAAGAAAGTCTGTTAAGATCTAAATCAATCGAGTGGGAACTAACCTTTTTATGCGGATTCAAACCCCCTAGATATTTCGGTTCCGACCACTTATCTAGTGTTTCTTCATAATCCTTCTAAGAAGCTTTTGGTTCTCAGTTGAATCTGAGTACTGCCTTTCACCCGCAAACAGACGGACAGAGTGAACGAACGATTCAAACATTAGAAGACATGTTACAAGCTTGCGTAATGGATTTAGGTGGAAGTTGGGACACTCACCTACCATTGGTTGAATTTTCATACAACAACAGTTATCATGCAAGCATTCAGGCCACACCGTTCGAAGCTCTCTATGGACGCAAGTATCGATCACCATTATGCTGGGCTGACGCGGGTGATAGACAGCTTGTTGGTCCAGAATTGGTTCAAGAGACTACTAATAAGATTACACAGATCCGAGAGCGCATAAAGGCGGCTCGTGATCGACAAAAGAGTTATTCGGACCGAAGAAGGAAACCTCTGGAATTTGAGGTGGGAGATATGGTCTTGTTGAAGGT
This sequence comes from Helianthus annuus, assembly GCF_002127325.2. Taxonomy (NCBI): domain Eukaryota; kingdom Viridiplantae; phylum Streptophyta; class Magnoliopsida; order Asterales; family Asteraceae; genus Helianthus; species Helianthus annuus. The sequence continues at coordinate 118,656,913 of NC_035443.2, forward strand.
TTCACCCTGGAAGGGTGTGGCACGCTTTGGGAAGCGTGCGAAGTTGAACCCCAGATACATTGGTCCATTTAAAATCCTGAAAAGGATTGGTCTTGTAGCATACAAGTTGGATTTACCTGCTGAACTAAATGGCGTCCATGATACATTTCATGTGTCCAATTTGAAAAAGAGTCCAACTCAAGAAACGGTGGTCATTCCTGCCGACGAAGTTCATATCGACGACACACTCTACTTTACTGAAGAACCCGTTGAGGTTACCAATTGGAAGGTTAACAAAACACGTCGGAGTAGTGTCAAGCTCGTCAAGGTTCGATGGAATACACGACATGGCCCAGAATTCACGTGGGAGCGTGAGGATCGCATGAAGGCCAAATACCCACATTTGTTCCCCTAGACCCCTGCATCTAGTAGCAGAGCTAAAATTTCGGGACGAAATTTTCTTAACATGGGCAGAATGTGACAACCCTCATAATTACAGGTATCTGTTAGTGCAATAACGTCTGTAGCTTCCGTCAACATGTAGTCATATTTTGTATAGTTGTATATGTTTTGTATGTAAAGAAAGTCAGGATACGGCGACGTTTTTGTTAAGTGCTATAGCTCCCAGCCGATCGGCTAGCTAAGCCGATCGGACAGCCCAACCGATCGAGTAGGCTGTTCGATCGGTTAGCATTGTCAGCCGATCGGCTAGCCCAGCCAATCGGCCAGCACTCTCATATCCTGACCTTGCCTATAAATAGCTGTTCGATCAGCTTATTTAGTACCTTTGACACTTTCACTTTCTAGCAACCTTATGTCAGTCTGAGTTTTCTCTGGTTCTTGTACATTTTTGTATCATATCAATAGAATATCAGACGGTGATTCAGAGTAGAATTTTGTCTTCGTATATCTGCTATGTGATTACATGAATTCCGCGCATTGATCACTTACGATTCAACTACGTTTCCGAACAAGAAGATCCCATCCGAGGGACCAACAAGTGGTATCAGAGCCTTAGGAAGCTGAATCGAGATCTGCAAAGACGAATTCACCAGAATTCGAACCGTTCTTGTTGATTTAGAGACGAATTCACCAGAATTCGAACCGATCTTGTTGATTTAGAGACGAATTCACCGGAATTCAAGCCGTGTTTGCTGTTTCAGAGACAAATTTCGCCGAAAATTTGTTATTTCTACCGATTCAACTCAAATTTCACCAGAAATTTGACCGATTCTTCTACTCTCTTCTCAGATCTAGCTTTATTTTTCACTTTGTCACCATAAAATCGGAAAAACTTAAAATTCAGAGTGATTTTACGGTTAAACTTTGACAAATTTACTATAGATCGATTCGCAATCATCAGAATTACAATCCTACAAGTTTTCATAATCAGATTCAAACTAAAACTTGTTCAAATTGATCAAAATCTATGGAAAACTGTTCATGTTTGCTGATGTCAGCCGGTCGAACGACCTAGCCGCTTCATATACTTGCTGACGTCATCATTTTGTTTGCATAACTGTTCAGATATTTTCAGTTAGAAAGTGTTGCTGACATCATATTGCTAGCCGATCGAACAAGCAAATCGATTGAACAGCATTGTTGAAATTTGATATTGTTGCTGACATCATATTGCTAGCCGATCGAATACGCCAATCGATCGGACAGTAATTGAGTGTTGTTTACGTAATTCTGTTGTCATTCGATCGAACTAGCTGATCGATCGAACTAGCCAGCCGATTGAGGGTGTGCTGATCGATCGAACGAGCCATTCGATCCAAGTGTCTTTGTGATTACATCTTTGAAATTCAAAAATCTTCTAAGTGTTTGATAAACATCTCAGGTACTTAACAATGGAAGAATTCATGAACCCGTTCAGTGAAATGTATGCGTTTGCTGGTAACAGTGGAGATGATTCAACAAACCGATCGAATGAGAATACTCCAAGTATGAGAAAGACGTTGTCTGATGCACTTAGTGTGGAAAGCGCTTATGGAACCTATAGTAAGCCACCAAAGCTGTTAGCAATTGAAGAATATAATCGGTGGGCAAAACGATTCGAGGAATGGTTGAAAGCCTTCGCGTTCCCCAGTTGGAAAAGTTTAAAAAACGGTTTTAACAATGGAAGAGAAGACTTTGAAAACATGTCAGAAAATGAAGAGATCGAATACTTTGTGGCTGAACAGAAATGTATAGCTTTGATTAACCAGTCAGTGAGAGAAGATATAATCTCACTGATTGAGTATTCAAAAGCAAAGGATCTTTGGGAGAAATTACAAACGAAATGTGTGGGTACTGCAGAGATCATCAAAAACAAAAAGAAATTACTAAAGAAGGAATTTGATCTGTTCGGATGTCTAAAAAATGAGTCTGTTCCGAAAATGATTGAACGTTTTGGGCATCTAAAGCTAGAGTTAGCGAGACATGGGGTTGTATTTACTCAAGAAGAACTAGTTGACAAGTTATTTGACTCTCTGCCAGACGAAATGGATTGGCAATACTTCGCATTGATGATCTAGAATACAAGCCAGCCAAATGTTCTAACATTTGATTTGCTGATAGAGAAACTTGAGAGTCATGAGCTCGAAATAAAGAAAACACATAAAGTGAATCACTCGTTATATCAACAAAATGTGGAACTTTATTATCCAAAGAGCTTGATTCAAAAGACAAGATCTCCAAAAACAGCCTTCACTGCAGAAAGTTCACAACCAAAGAATCAAGAGACCTCACACAGTGGTTTTCATGGAGGAATGTCTTCCAACACTACAAGTCAAGAACCATCTTCAAGCACATCAAACCAACAGCAATCAGCACCAAAAAGTGTCTTTCAATGTAACATTGCAGTTGATTTGAAAAATGGTCAAAATTTTAGTGAGGAGTCAGCAAAACAACAGATGGTTTTCTTAGCATCTGTATTGGAGTCATATGAAGGGTTAGTAGCTGGGAAGATTGGTAATACCAACCTGACGAAGGAAGATTATGATCAGATAGATCCTGAAGAAATGGAGCTGATCGATATTTGTTGGGCTATGGCCAGTGCTGTTCGTCGAGCACAGCGTTTAATGGAAATCACCGGCAGGAAAACAATTGGTGGTCCATCTACCAAATTGGGTTTCGATAAGTCTAAAGTGACATGCTTCAAATGCAAACAAAAAGGTTACTTTAAACGTGAGTGCAGAGACGAGTATGCTGACGAGTCTGCTAATCCGTTCCGAGAAGATTACTATAAGAAAGCCATTTACCATCAGAATAAATCGGAACCTCCTAAGCTGAAGCAGATTGAAGAAAAAGATAAGGAAAAGTCAAGAGCTCTAGCGGTCATTCATGACGATGAAGGATATGACTGGAGTGAGATATTGTCTGAGGAAGACGCAGTTGGTTACGCGTTCGCAGCAGGAAAGATTGTTCCGTTTAAAGACACAAGAACAGAAGAAGAAAAGTTTGTGAACAGAAGAATGAAAGCCCAAACAAAAGTAAGCAGAATCTATACCATTTACAAAGAAGCAAAAAGGGCTAAAAGGTGGGATCCAGACAGAGAATGCTACCTTGATCCTCAAGGTAATATCGCAATCGATCCCAATTCACTCAGTGTTGATGCAATCATTCAGCAATATGCTGAAGAAGGGGAAGCTAGACAAAGAGAATGGTGGGGTGAAGGTGAAAAGAAAGTGGAAGAGAAAGAAGAAAAGGTGAATTCGACAGAAAAGAAGATCGATGGTGGGTTGATAGATACATCACAGGAGCTTACAGCCGAAAATCTGATGAAGATGGCGGACAAAGTTCTAGCTGCAAAAGAACTGGAGATAGATTCTAGTTCTGGAACTAAGTCAAACGGCCAGGTCAGTCAGATTAACAAAAATGAAGTGTCAGGTAAGAAAGATAAAAGCGAAAGTGACTGCAAGAATTGCAGGAAAAATTGCAAAGATTGTAGTACTATCGCTTACATCAATAACAAAAAGGTTGAAGATCTGACAAAAAGGGTCAGAGAAGTAGAAAACCAGATCTTAAACCGGGATAAATTGTTAAAAGCTTCAAACGATCGTGCAAAAGAGTTAACTGAAAAAATTGAAAGTGATGAAAGTGACATAGAAAGAACAAAGAAAGAAAATGAAAAACTCATTCTTGAAAATCGTCACATCACTGAAAACTTTGAGAAGCTTAAGCGAACGGTTAAAGATTCGGATGATCGAAATGGCAAAACAACAAAAGAAAATGTTCAACTGTCGGGTGTGTTAAGGGTGAAAGAGGAGTTAATAAACAAACAATTGGATGAAATTGCTAATCTGAAGCTTCAATTTCAAGAAGCAAAAATTGAAAACGAACGCATCCAATTAAAATTAACTAGCTACAACTCCACAAGCTTTGTTTTGCAGCACATTGTTCCCAAACCCATTGGGAAAAACAAAGCTGGCGAAGATGTATTTTCGGACGGAACTGTGGTGGGATATCATCAAGTTCTACCACCCGTTTTAAACAATTTCTCAAAGAAAAAGTCCGGGCTGGTTAATGATGAGGAAGAGTTAAAAGAAATAAAACTTCCAGAGTCAATTGATGTCACATTCTCATCATCATCATCTGATGATAGTGTTCAGACTGATATTGTCAAAAGCATGGCAGAAAGTGTTTTAGAGTCTGATTCAAATGAAGATGATGGATGTTTCTTGGATAAATACATTCCGAAACAAAAGTCCAAGAACAACTTAAATGAAGAACCAAATCTTGTCATGTACAAGATGTTGGGTTCAGATAAGTTGTTTTCGGATTCTGAGTTTTCGATTGAGAATGTAAATGTGAACAAATTGAAAAATGTTTACAAATCGGTCGAAGTTGAGTTGTCAGAAGTGAATAATCTGAACCAAACAAAAAGAAAAATGAACTTTGAGAAAGATAAAGCTTACTACAAGAAACCTGTTGTTCCACCACGTTTTTCTAATAACAAATGAAGCAACTGGTCTGGTGGATATCAGGGGGTAAGTCTTATCAGAAGAAAAATGTTCAAAACAAGAAGCCTATTGAAAAGAAAGTGTTTGTGAACAGTTCGAGTTCATTTTCTAATGAAGAACCTAAAATCTTTTCAAAATCAAACAAAGAGTTCTTTGAGGAAAAGGCCTCACAACCTCAGTCTGAAGGCACAAGTCGGGTAGCCGACACCCGAACATGTTTCAGATGCAATCAAGTTGGGCATATTGCACGAAAGTGTACCAACTTGAAGCCTAAGACTGAAGTAGTTGAGAGTCAAAAGAAGAAAGATGATGTGAAAGGAAAAGCTCCATTGGTTGTTGAGAAAAAGAGTTTGAAAAATGACAACACCAAAGTCAAAACTGAACCCGTAAAGAAGGTGGTAACTAAAAATGACAAATTTTACAAACGGGTCGCAACAACTCAACAAACATGGAAGCCGAAAGTTGCTGAGATGAGAGCAAGTAGTTCAAAACCAAAGGTTTCTGAGATGGAAAAACAATCATCTTCTACCACATCGGTAAAGATGAGTGTTCCTTTGGATCTTTATGAAAAGCTTGAAAAAGAAAAATCAATTTCTGAAAAGAAATGGGTGGCAAAGGAAGACCAACCATCTGGTCAACCTAAAAAGGATGAGTTGTTCACACAAAAAGAGGTTGAGGTTGAGTCTAAAGAAAGCTTGAAATTAAATGATAAAAACTTTCCGCCACTCTACACAACAAAATCTCACATCAAACTTGAGTTACCTAAGTCCAAAGAGGCTTGGGTAGCAAAATCTGTTTGATTGTGTATGATTTGCCGGAGCTTCCTTGATCGCGAAGCATGAATCGGCATCCTTAATTGAAATGTTTTAATCATGTTGGTTTATGTGCAGGATCTTCCACAACTTGTTTCAAGATGGATCATGGATAGTGGAGCTTCCAGACATATGACAGGGAAGACTGCATTGTTGTACGATGTAAGGAATATAAATGGAGGATATGTTGGATTCGCGAGTAATCAAGGTGGTCAGATCGTTGGTGAAGGAACGTTATCCAATGGGATTGTGACGTTTTGAAAGAGTCAATTACATTGCTGAGCTAGAGAATAACCTACTAAGCATTTCTCAGATCTGTGACAGAAAGTATACCACTCACTTCACTGACAAAGAGTGTTTGCTTCTAAAACCGGGATTTGTTGTTCCCGAAGAGTGGGTCATCATGAGGGCACCAAGAGTCAACGACCTGTATGTATTAGATATGAGCATAGCAACGACAACCATGGGTCAGGCTCATTGTTTTGTGTCAAGAGCAACTGAGAAGGAGTCAAGATTGTGGCACCGAAAGATGGGGCACATACATCTTAGAAAAATGAATCATTTGGTCCACAATGATCTGGTTACAGGATTTCACATCAAAGGTTTTCATCTGGAAGGGGAGTGTATAAGTTGCATTAAAGGCAAACAGAAGAAAAAGTCGCACCCCAAAAAGCAAGTCAATTCAGTTTCACGACCTTTGGAAAGACTTCACATGGATTTATTTGGTCCTGTGAATGTCAAAAGCATTACAGGAGATTACTATTGTTTGGTCGTCACTGATGATTATTCCAGATTTTCTTGGGTATCTTTCTTGAAAACAAAGGATGAAACGTTTGACAGTCTGATGGCGTTATTAAAAAAGATTGAGAATTTGTACCAGAGGCGTATCCGAAGAATTAGAAGTGATAATGGTACTGAATTCAAAAACAACAAGATGGAAGAATTTTGTGAAGAAAGAGGTATACTGCATGAGTTTAGTGCTCCGTACACTCCGCGGCAGAATGGAGTATCTGAACGCAAAAACCAGACACTAATCGAGACAGCCAGAACAATGCTCGCAGATTCAAAACTTCCAATAAATTTTTGGGCTGAAGCTGTTTCCGTTGCATGCTATACTCTCAACAGAGTTCTCACTGTCAAGAAATTCAACAAAACATGCTTTGAATTGATCAATAATCGCAAGCCTAATTTGAAGTATCTTGAACCGTTCGGGTCACCATGTACGGTGATAGAACCTTTTGGAAAGTTTGGTCCGAAGTGCATTGAGGGTATATTTGTTGGATATGCAAGTCCTTTGCGGCGTGTCTTCGTGCCAAGAGAAAAGCGGATTATTGAAGCTGCAAATGTTGAATGTCAAGGTCATACGATGCCGCCTCAAAACCCAGGAGATTCATGGCGTTATCACTACGACACTTTGTGGGATTCATTTGATGTGATGGAAGAACCTGAAGATGAAGAAGACTTCTTTGATGAGTTGGATATTCTTAGAGATTATGAGTCATCAGAAGAAAGATTTCCAGCAAAGTATTCTAGGCAATCTCAGCAAACTTCAAATGACGATGAAGCAGGTCCTAGTAATGCTGGTGAACAAGATGATAATCCACATTCTCACGATAATCAGACGGCAACAAATGCTGAAACAACATCTGATGTCGGTCCAACATTTGATCATGGTGATTCAGAATCTGAGGGGGAGCAAATCCAGATCTTAGATCAAGTAGATCCTATCAGTGAAGAAGGTGCAAATCAAAATGTCACTAATCTGGAAGGCAATGTAGATGTTCCAAGTGAAGTAATGCCCAGAACTCTTTCATATCATCCAGAGGAGCTGATCATCGGAGAGCTTCAATCAGGAGTTCGCACCAGACATCAAATTGACCAAGGGCTTACAAGTTTTTATTCCTCAGTAGCACTTTTACAAACTGAATTTTCATTATGCTGTTTTATCTCGCAGATCGAACCTCGAACTTACAAAGAGGCGCTTACTGAAGATTCTTGGGTCAATGCGATGCAAGAAGAGCTGAACCAGTTTGAAAAATTAGGTGTTTGGAAACTGGTGGATCTACCTGAAGGTCACAGGAAAACCAACACCAAATGGGTGTTCAAGTGTAAGAGAGACGACAGAGGAGTAGTTGTGAGAAACAAAGCTCGACTCGTTGTTCAGGGCTTCAGTCAACAGGAGGGAATTGATTTTACTGAAGTATATGCTCCTGTGCCACGACTAGAAGCAATCAGAATTTTCCTGGCATTTGCATCGTGGAAAAACTTTAAAGTGTTCCATCTTGATGTGAAGTCGGCCTTTCTCTACGGCAAAGTGAAGGAGGAAGTCTATGTCGGCCAGCCACCGGGCTTCGTCGACCCATACCATAAAGACAAAGTGTATCTCTTGGATAAAGCGTTATATGGCTTACACCAGGCCCCGAGAGCCTGGTATGAGACATTATCTCAGCATCTGCTAGCCAATCACTTCATCTGGGGAACAATTGACGCCACCCTCTTCACAAAGATAGTCGACGGTCACCTGCTGATAGTACAAATTTATGTGGATGACATAATTTTTGGGTCAACAAACGAGAACTTGTGCAAAGATTTTGAACAAGTGATGAAGCAAAAGTTCGAAATGTCATCAATGGGGGAAATGAAATTCTTTTTGGGACTCCAAGTTGATCAACTTCCTGAAGGAATTTTCATACACTAGACAAAGTACGTTCATGATATTCTAGAGAAATTTGGAATGTCAGGTTCTACTCCTGCGGCAACCCCATTAGCAACAAATCATGGGATTCACCCAGATCTCACCGGAGACAGGGCAGATGAACACTTTATCGTTCCATGATCGGTTCATTGATGTATCTAACTGCTTCAAGGCCCGACATTATGTATCCGACGTGCCTCGCAGCAAGATTTCAATCTAACCCGACAGCTTCGCACTTGATCATTGTGAAAAGGATATTACGCTACCTGAAGGGAACTCCATCGTTGGGGTTGTGGTATCCTAGAAAAGGCGACTTTACGCTCGAAGGGTATTCCGACTCGGATTTCGGATGCTGCAAAGTCAATGCTAAATCAACAACTGCAGGATGCCAGTTCTTTGGACCTTGCTTGGTTACCTGGCAATGTAGGAAACAAACGTCTGTGGCGCTATCCACATGTGAAGCAGAGTACATATCTGCCAGCAGTTGCTGCTCTCAGATCCTGTGGATACAGCAACAGATGCGCGACTACGGTTTGCAGTTTCTTAACACTCCTCTTTTTGTTGATAATGAGGCCGCAATAAATATATCAAAAAATCCGGTACATCACGCTAAAACAAAACATATAGAAATTCGTCATCACTTTATTCGCGATTGTTTTGAGAAAAAGTTGATACGAATTGAGAAAATCCACACTGACGAGCAAAAAGCTGATCTTTATACCAAAGCATTTGATAGAACACGTTTTAAATATCTTTTAAAACTGAATGGTATGATGCTCTTACGGTGTCGGATGAAATCATTGGCGTTGATGAGGATACCACTGTAGATGATGTTGATAAACAATCTGCAATGGTTTGTCGAATTTTTACCTGTTTTGGTCTTTAGGGGGAGATAGGTATATTTGTATATACTTTTAGAAAAGCCAAAAACATGATAAAATTTCAAAATCCAAAAACAATAAAAAAATGAAAAAGAGCTTGTGTATAAAGGTAAAATGATAGTACATTAGCTAGACTGTTATGATATGCTAAAGATTTGTAAAGTCTTAAAAGGATTAAACAGTCTCACTAATGATGAGTCGATAGGTTTTTACACAGTTAGTAGATTTGTTCGGGATATAAACTTAAAATTTCATAACGAAACTTATTTCGTGGGGAACACTACTTGGATATATAGGTAACCCCTGAAATCTCGTTTGATAGGTCCCTTATTCTGAGATACTAGGTCTTTATACTCAGTGATATCTGGGGTATTATTCCGGGACTTCTGCTGAATGGAAGTTCTGACCTAGTCCCCGAATAATACTTTCCACAAAATGCTTGAGACATAGCATCGCCCTCAGCAATCTGATGAAACAATAAAATTGATAGTCATTGCTGTTGTAACAAAAGATCCTCCAAAGGGGACACACCGAAAAGTCAAAGCCGTCATCTCTTTGCGTATACGGAAGTATCGACCTGAGCTCTCACGGCCCTCGCATTTAACCCCTTACAGATATCATCTATGGTATACTCACCTATAAGACTGAATATTGGGAACTTGATACGGGAGTATATATAAGAGGTGGGACACACAAATGGGTTAAGTTCATAAGACATCTAAATCGTATCCTGAATAAATTGAAATCTGTTAAAAAACTTAAAATGGATCAGTATATCGACAATCTAGGTAAATTGTTTAATTCTAAGTATGAATTAAGCTTAACGGTACTTGTAACATGTCATTAGCTGATATGATTCCCTAACACGCTCACCAAAAATATGTCTGTAAATAGATTACTTTCATTAAATTCTGTATTTCAGTTTCTGTTATACTATTCTAGTTTAGAATCTGCATCAAAAACTCAAAAAGATTTTGCATTTCTCCTTTATTTTTGACAAACCAAAGCGGAGATTTGATCATCAGATTCACAGTCTGATGCAGATGCAGGAAGTTGTTCTGAGCTGAAAACGGGTTGGGAGCTAATCTTGATAGAAACAGAGAAAATAAAAAGTCAAAATGCAAGTTCATTAATTTGAAACTTGTAAATTTTCAGAAAAATGTTTAATCAAAACATCAGTATGTCTTTGCTTCGGGTCAACCAAGGTCATTAAGTTGAACTTGGTAGACAAATTAAGTACCTAGGGTCATTAACTTGGACCTAGATGCTTAAGTGGATTTCTCGAACTGATAATGTGAAAAAGGTCAAAAAGTCAAATCGGTTTGAAAGTCAAAAGTGACATGGATCGAACAGACTAGCCGATCGGCTAGACCAGCCGATCGAATAGCCTAGCCGTTCCAGTGCCACCCTATAAATAGGAGTTCTTGTGTCATTCAATCGGTTACACACTTCGATCGAACAGAACTTTCTCTCAGCCGATTCACTAATTTCACTAAAATTCTTGATTCTCTTTGCATCATATCATTGATTTGTTGGTGTGCTCATCATTTTAAATGGCAAAGGTACGTGTTTCACATTCAAATCTTTGAATTCATCATGATCATCATGTTCTTCGTCTGACAGTGCTTTAAACTTAGATCTAGGAAGATTTAGGGTGTTTTGATGATTTCTGTTCATATGGTTTTGATCGCATAGTCAAGATCTACATGTTTACCGTTTCAATTTTTGAAAAATCATGATTAAACTTGATAGATCTGAGATTATATTGTTACGACAGTCGGAGGTTCTTTCGAGAAATTAGACACTTTGTAGGATGTTTTAGATAAAGTTAAGCATAGAGTTTTGATCGCGACATCATTAGGATTCTAGATCTGTGCTTAATTTGTGTTTTTGAGGATAAAATTTTTGAATCATCTGATAAGTGTTGTTCATAGCAGTTTCTGTGACAAATGATAGCCGATCGGCTAGACCAGCCGATCGAGCAGCAATGAAGATTATGTGTTTGTGTTGATGCATAGGGTAGTTTAATGTTGATGCCTTGAAATTTGTGCCAAATGAATGCTATGAAATCTGTGTGTTAGAATTTTTTTGATGAATGCTAGTTGATCGAATAGCATTGCCAGCCGATCGATTAGCCCAGCCAATCGAACAGCAACTGCTAGCCAATCGAAAAGCATGTCATCTTACCTTTTTCTTGATCAAAGTGCCAGCCGATCGGCTAGCCAAGCCGATCGAACAGCAACTGCTAGCCGATCGAACAGGAATTGCTAACCGATTGAAGAGCATATGCTAGCCGATTGAGCAACATTACTTGTTGATAGGATAGCATACATTTTTCACCTAGATTTCTGTGCATAAGTTTGTCAACCAATCGAAGAGCATCTGCTAGCCGATCGAACACCATTTGTCAAAACTTCATTGACATAATTTGCTAGTCGATCGAACAGCATTTCTAATTGATCGAATAGCAAACATCCTTTCAAAATTCACATAACATGTAACAGTTCGATCGAATAGCATTTCTAACCGATCAAACAGGATTTCCTATTCGATTCAAAAGACATGCTAACCGATCGAACAGCCACTGTCACTTTATTCATTTCTAGCCGATCGAACAGCAATGCTCCTCGATCGAACAGGCCAGTTGATTCTCTAGTGTTTTCACATAGAAATTCCAAGTGTTAGAAAAATTTTCAAAATTTTCATCTTTATGCCTCTATATTTGTTCAAATGATTTATACTGAATATTCTTGCAGGGACGAGGTAAAGAAAAAGACAAGGGTCATAATGTACCTTGTACAATTGATGCTGAGTCAACAATTGGTTCTGTGGTAGAAAAGATGGCAACATTTTTGAGAGAGAGCAGAATTGCTAAAGCGATGTCAAATAGAACTGTGGTTTATGAATCACATGTTAGAGCATTATGGGATACAGCAAGGTTTGATGAAACAGATAAGATGATTCATGTTGTATTAAGAAAGAAGGACAAAGATGGAAAAGATATAGATGTTGGGATTGAATTTAATGTTGCAGATGTGAGAAGAGTTCTTGATTTGCAAGATTATGATGATGATCCTACGATCATGTCAGAACGTCTTGTAAAAGGTTTATGGTGCAGAATGGATTTCAAAGGGCACATAAATGGAAAAATGTACAAAAGAATCTTCTCCAAAGCGTATCGGTACTTGATGCATTGTATGGTACCTTCAGTGGGTCATAGAAAGGGTGCTTATGATGAGGTTGCTGATTATATCATGAACATCATAGCAAGCTTGGTGTTGAACAGAAAGTACAACATTTCTCAAGTAATATTTGAGTATATGAAGGAGAACTGCCAAGCTGAAGGAGACAAATACATCATGTATCCTAGATTCATCATGATGATATTAAATGACAAAATCAAAGATCTTCCAAAGGACAGTGAGGATGTGATGGAGATGAGTATTCTAAATAAGGTCACAATTGGTAGAATTACAAAAGATAAGGATGTGAAGACCAAGCAGATGATATGCAGAATAAAGGATAAAGAGTATGTTGCTCCGGAAAACGATAAGTGGAGGCATGACAATAGTGACTCAGACAATGAAGACACAAAGATGAATGAAATGGTTGAGAAAAAGACTAGGTGGTGGTGCGTCAGAGACGGAAAACGAAAAAGGACACCTAAGTCATCCCCTGCGGTTGTTTTTCCGAAAAATGGAGAAAAGGGTATAGTAAAAGGGGGAGCATTAAGACAATTAGATCACATATGTTTTAAATGTTACTAATCTCGTTGTCTATGTTTGTCTTGTAGGGTCTTCTGGAGAGCCAAAGCAGAGGCTAGTTGATGAGACAGTTTTAGAGCCATCTGTGGTGATTGAACAAGGAGCTGAGCTATTAAAGCAATCTTTGGAAAGTTTCTTGAAAAAGAATGAAGAGGTTGCAGCACAACAAGTTCAAGGAATAAGTGCTCATGCTGAAAAAGCTTCAAGAGTTGAACCAGAAACAGAAGTTCAGAATAGTTCCAGTAATGAAGATTCTGAAGCCACTCAATCTGATTCTGAATTGATTCCTGAAACTCTTGGAAGAGGAAAAGCTCAATTAAAGAAAACACATTCAAAGAAACAAAAGGGATCAGATGAAGAAGATTCTCCGTATGATCCTGAAAAATCAAAGAAGCAAAGATAGAAAAGAAAAGAAGCTCCAGCTGGAATAGTTCCAAGAAATGTTAGGGCGAAGAAATCGGGAGCTGAGTCTCAAAAAGACAAAGATGGAAAGAAAGCTCAACATGTTCAGAAAGAAAAGACTCCTATTGTTGATATTCTAAAAGAGACAGAGGTGCAAACAAAAGAAGTTCCAGTTGTTGAAACAAAAAGGAAGACAGGTGATGGTGATTACGTTGAGATCACAGGATTCAAAGCAGCCAGTCCTAAACCTGTTCAACAAGATATTCCTGAGTCATCGCATCAGAAAGAAGATTTTAACTTTGATTTTGATAATCTTGGTCCTGCTACTGGTATTTTCTTAGAAGATCTTCCAGGTGAAAGTGATATGTTCAATGATAAAGTTGTCAAAGATCTAATTCAAAAGGTCAACAAATTGGAGAAAGAAAAGGCAAAAGCAGAATTGGAACGCAATATTCTGAAGAACCAAGTTGATGATTTGATGAAAGCACATGATAAAATCGTTGCAGCATTGATAGAAAAAGAGAAAAGAATGAACAAAATGAAGGATGATGTCGATGATAGTTCTAAAATGTTTGAATTGTTGTCACTTGAGTATCTACCTTGAATGCCAAGATAAAGGAACTGGAGAATGTGAACCAAACTTTAAATCAGCTTCTCAGTGAAATGAGTGAAGCTTCTTCAAATGAGATGAAGGCTATGAAGTTGGAAATGGAAGCTATGAAGGCTGACAAAGTGATGAAAGATCAACAACTTCAAATGCTAGTTACTGTAGTTGAAAGTCATCTAAAAATAAACATTCATGCTGCATTCGAAGAGATTGATGTGATAAAGGAAAATGAAAGAAGAATGGAGCGAGAACGTCGTTTAGCTGAAGAAGCAACCCAAAAGAACAAAGGTGTGGTTGAAGAGGTTGAAGTGGTTGATGGGTCAACTTAATGCTGGTGGTTCTTCTTCACAACCAGATGTTGATATGATTGAAGTTGTTGAAGTTCAAGAACAAGTTGAAGATGATCAGGAGATGGTTGAAAATGAAGAGCCTCATGAACCAGAATTCTTAGTTGTTGGTGAGCCTTCTGAGCCAATAGATGTTGAAAATATTCTTCGTAGGGTTGAAGTTAGTCAGAGAAAGAGAAAAGCAAGAGAAGTTCTGCTACTTGAGTGGAAGACAGACAAATTTGTGCTAGTTGGTGATGCTTACCCTGTGCCATACAATTCAAAAAAGTGGCCAAGTTGTTAAAATTTCTTGATCTGAAAAGGAAGGGAAGGATAGCTCGTGGTGAGATTGTGGATGAAGAATCAGATATAGAGATGTTTGGAGATGAAGATGAGGAAGATGAAGATAAATCTGATGACAAAGCTGACGATAAGTCTGATAAAGATGATAAAGACGATGATGACAATGATCAAAGTGCATCTGGATTGTTAATCAGGGATCCAGCTGTTCAAGAAAAGGTGGATGAGTTGATGAACAATGAAATGAATTAACAAGAGGATGAAGTTCAGTATGAAGCATCATCATCTGGAAATCAACCTGTTGATCAGGTACTCCTTTCGAATCCTACTATCATTTATTTAAATGCTCAACAAGGAGAGGTAGAGGTTAGAAGAACAAGGGCTGAAATGCTTGAGGAATTGGGGTTAGAAGATGGAGAGTTCAAGTTCGATATTGAAGATGAAATTCCTCAGTCCCCTGCAAAGGATTTTGAGCCTAGATACCCACATGAAGCAGATCATTATGACGAAGTAATTGTTGAAGATGCGTCTGATTCAGAGGAAGATGGGATAGATTTTCACTATGAAGGGGAAGATGCTACATTTCCATCGTTTGCAGAAATGTTTAAAGATAAAAATGAAGATGAGATCAGGAGAAAGATTGTTGAAAAGATTTCTACTGAAGATATTCCTGAACCAGTTCCAAGAGATATTTCTGCAGAAGAAAGAAAGAGATGGTTCAAGAATATGCCGCAGGAAAGAAAAACTCTCAGGGCTCTTCAATTTTTCACACATAACAAAAACATTTCTTGGGGAGACATCCTGTCTTGGGGTTATTTAGAAGATCTTAAAGTTTATGCTATCAGACGGGAGCAGGGAGTTTAATATTTTGAGTTCTTAGCTGATATTGCTACTTTACCTTGGTGGGACGTAGACGAATTGGTGATAAAGAAGAACATTAAACAGTTCTACTACGGTCCAGAAGTACGTGAGCATGATCAAGAATTGTGGAACTACATCAAACTATAAGCATCAAATAATTATCCAGATTGGAAGCCACAATTCCCAAAGCAAATTGTTACTTACCTGAAGAACGGAGAAAAAGATATTACTTTGGATGTAAAGCCTCCCAGGTGTTTGAAGAATATGCCGCTCAGAGCCATTGAGCAAGACTTTCATGATATATTTTTAGCATGGCTATACAATCCATCTACAGCTGAGGCAGTGATTTCTTTGTATGACAAGTCCACCGGAAAATCTCGAAAAATCTGTATCTTGGATCCTATGTGGCTGGTGAACTGTTCAAAGAAAGACATAGACTGTTTGTTTGTCAACAAGATAGTTTATGATAAGAAAGACAAAGAGATAGCTATGCAATATCAAGGAGTAGTAGATGTTTGCTTCGCCAAAGAAATCAATTCAGGAAGATACTGGAAGACGAAATGGAGAGATCTTGAAATTGATGAGTTCTTAAAGATTTATAAGCGAAGTCAAAGATCTCAAGAGATAGCTAAACGAGCTGCAGAGTTGGGCAGAAGAAAACTGGGTTACGTGCCGCCTACTGATCAGACGCCAATCGAATCTGAAGAGAAAAAAGATACCAAAATGGGATCGAAAGCGTGATGGCGACCCAGAATATCGAAAATGGTGGATAACTGAGGGCAGACACAAAAGAATAAGAATGTTAGAAGAAAGAGCAGAACAAAGAAGGCAAAAATCTAAAGAAAGAAGACGCAACAGGAGGAAATAGAGACTATGTTGGAAGGAACTACAGCTACATCCGAGGGGGAGTCTGTTAGTGCAATAACGTCTGTAGCTTCCGTCAACATGTAGTCATATTTTGTATAGTTGTATATGTTTTGTATGTAAAGCAAGTCAGGATACGACGACGTTTTTGTTAAGTGCTATAGCTCCCAGCCGATCGGCTAGCCAAGCCGATCGGACAGCCCAACCGATCGAGTAGGATGTTCGATCGGTTAGCATTGTCAGCCGATCGGCTAGCCCAGCCGATCGGCCAGCACTCTCATATCCTGACCTTGCCTATAAATAGCTGTTCGATCAGCTTATTTAGTACCTTTGACACTTTCACTTTCTAGCAACCTTATGTCAGTCTGAGTTCTCTCTGGTTCTTGTACATTTTCATATCATATCAATAGAATATCAGACGGTGATTTAGAGTAGAATTTTGTCTTCGTATATCTGCTATGTGATTACATGAATTTCGCGCATTGATCACTTACGATTCAACTACGTTTCCGAACAAGAAGATCCCATCCGAGGGACCAACAATATCCGTACAATTAATTAATATTAAATTTGTGCTTAATGATTGTGCTTGATTTCAACTGATGATATAAATTGCTTTACGATTTCTGTGTCATACATACATGTGCATCACATTTCATATTGTCACACCATTTATTACATACAAACTTTAGTGACATACCTGATGCACAAAGCACAGTTAGCACAGTTAGCAGATAACTCAGAAATATACTGATAGTGCCAGTACATAGACAGACAGTGTTTTGAGGCCCAGTATGAGCCAGAGACAAGGTGCTACACTAGTATGGAGTGTAGGGAAGTAAGGACCATAAAACTGCGTCAATAAGTGATAGTTTAAGTGCCGGAAAGTGCCTAAAACCCACCCAAAGTGCAGAATTCTGCATTTTTTTAGCAAAATTCAGCTTTTTAACAAGCTAGTTACATGCAAAAATTTGACTAAATGGTCCTGAATGCTTTCCTAAGTGTTAGGATTTAAAAGTGTCACAAAAAGTAACATAAAGATCATTAAACGGAATAGCTTGACACTTTAACGAACCGGTATCTAACCGAACAACCGGACATTACCCGGAACACCTAAATATTGCTAGAAGCATTGTTTTATTATTTCTTGGCTCGTTATGATCCCCGAACACCTTAACACCCACTAAAATATCTAGTAAACTAACTATATGCTTGGTTTTGGGTTTATAATCTAACTAGTGGTTACAAGTTACACTTAGGCCCCTCCCCCTAGCCTATAATCGGCCATCACCACCACCATACCCTCAAAGATTTTATTTAGATTTAGCTTGATTTGGGGAACAAAATATAGAAGAAATCATTATAAGTATGGTGCATATCTCACAAGATCATTCACTTCTCACTTCAACACTCAATCTTCACACCATCTCCCTCAAACTCTCTCTCTCCCTCTAGGCCTTAACTTGTGCCGCCACCACCACCACCTTGCAACCTTCATCCATCTAATTTCAAGCTAAATTCAAGCGTTAGAAGGTGATACATGGAGCTTGGTGTTTGAAGAACTTGAAGAACCTTCATCCATAGCTTTCATCCACCATTTTCTTCATCTTTTCTCTAGTAATCTTCCCTAGCCTTTGAGCTAGTTGTAAGCTTCTTGTTACTAGTTTTTATTTCTTATTTTGTTGGTTAAAAAGATGTACATTATTATGAATCACAAGAACACTAAAAGACTTAAACGAGAATCATGAACATGAAGCTTAAAAATGATGAAATCTTGTTAAAACAATGTTGTTAAGTACATGCATGACACTTGATTGTTATTTACTTGAGATTATGATGTTGATCATCATAAGGAGCTTGCTAGATTCTGATTAAACACATGATCTAGCAAGTTAGAGGATGATTATATGTTAACCCAAGAAGATCATCCTCACTTATGAACACGAATTTGAAAAAAAAAATTATTTCTTGAAAAATAGTAAATAAAGTGAGCTAGTAATTTTGTGAATGTAAGATTTATGAATAATTTTCCAAGAAAACCGAGTTCAAAATATGATTTTTAGAAGAACTTGATTCTTACATAAATGTACATTGTTTTTTGTGGTAAAATAAGTGTAAGAGCACTTTATTTACAAGAAGAGTTCAAAAGAATAATTTTTGTAGAATATGTTTACAAGTTGTAAACATCTAAAATTTTCAGAAAGGAAGTTTATTAAGAAATAAACACACTTTAAGGGGTAACTAAGTCTACTAAACATGTTACCAAGTTACTATGAGTTTTTGTGAAAGTTCATGTTCATGTTGTTATATAGATTGTATAGTTTTTGCACTTGGGAAGTGTAGTTTGATTATTGATTGTTGGAATGATTTTTGAAAAGAAAATGGTATGCTTCAATAGCATGGACACCTCCATTCACAAAGGAAACTATGGCGAAATTTTCTAAAAAATCAAACGCTTAGGAAATATTTTCTAACAAGTGTTTACAAGTATGTTTTTAACTTTGTTTTTCAAAATAAACTTCGCCATAGGTTTTGTTACAAAAATACAAAGTATCGGAGGTTGGTGGAATATTTGCTTACTTGGTGGAATAGTTATATTACTTTAGGGTAAAATAATATAGCTTAACAAATACCATGACAATTACAACTCCAAAATAGTACCAAAAATCGCAAGGAATAAAATATTTAAGTTACACACTTGATATTGTGAAACCGAACGCAAAAACGTAACTTATGAAATATTCCGGAGAACACTTTTACAAATATATTTTTGGTAAATATTATTTTGGAAACAAGAAGTAAAAAATATATTATTTTTGGGGAAAAATATATATTTTGGAATACATTATTTTTAACAAATAGGTTATATATTTTCTAAGTGGGACTTAAAAATATAGTTTCGGAACTACAAAAATACATGTATAAGATACCCCCATCCTTGGGAAGGAATCACGAAAATAAAATACTTGAGAAGTATTGTTATGAAAATGTGGTTTAAACAATTATTCCAAAACTAAATATAATTTGAGGTTAAAATAATTATTATTTTGGCAAATAATTATAATTTGGAATAACTTAAGAACGCAACTCAAAACGTTAAACTCTAAGCCAAGGCACGACCCGTTCGTCTAATAGACATTAGTACGTTGTAGGTTGTCGTGTAGCTGACAGAGTTTGATTTACGATACTGAAGACGCACTACTGTGAGTTCATGTCCCCCTTTTCCTTAAACTGTTTTATTTACTTACTTCGGGGGCGAAATACATGTTACAAAGGGATACTTACAATACTATTGGTATGATTAGCCTAGGAAAGAACTATAGATCATGTGATATGGTAGGCGGATACTTGGGACCATTAATCCTCGTATCAGGACCGAGTGACATGAGCGATAGATCTATTTGGGTGTAGCGAGCCCACACCCCTGAGGCCGGGGCGGCCCATAGTGGTGACTATGTCTTCCAGCCGGAAGCCCGGTACAACTTTGCTAGGTTTGAGTCTCCCTACACCGTCACACATATCAGTGGCCTTGCAAACCATTGGTGATCTTTTCCTTGTTTGCAATCATACCGGGACATACATACATTCACTGTTTACAGAGGTTTATACACACTCACGTACACATGAACTCTCTCAACTTTTGTTGATTTTTCAAACTACATGTATTTTAGGGAACTAGTGGATCTGGCGGGGTATGCATATGTCAAGCTACGTAGTGAAATAAAAGATGTTATCCATGGTTGTTGAGTTTAGAGGGTGTATCCTAATCCTGGACGGGATACATTATTCTAAACTCGGGTTTTATTTAAGTACTTTTGTTGAGTCTTTGTGAACTCGTTTAAACATGTCATGGTTTGTAACTTATTTCGGTATGGATGTTTTCAAACAATGGTATTGTGGTAGTTTCTAAACTTTATTAATGGATAAACATCTCGTGTTTTTATCATATAGCATTGTTGTGATTGATTGCTATGGTATTAAGAAGTCACACCAAATAAACCACGTTTCCACAAAAGTCAGGGTGTGACATACTCATGCTAAGTTTTTAAAAGAGTTGAACACTAACACTAAAATTGACGAAACGGTAAGCATTAGGTTAACAAATGATCAAACTTCGCTAATAAAAATTTGAAATCAACATTACACCGGTTCCCTGTTTTTTTTTTCAAAACTCCTTTATTAGTAATGTCACAATTGATAAATATCTTTGTGTTAATATAATGCCGAACTACATTTTCGAAAAATTAAGTATTAGTGATTTTTCTCCACTTCAAATACTCATTTTTCTATCCAATCGGAAAGTAATAAAATCAAAAGGGGTAGTTGAGGATGTCTTGGTCCAAACAAATCAAATGGTAATCCCAACCGACTTTGTCATCCTTGATGACGCTCCTCTAGTGTTGGGACGACCTTTTGTAAAAACCCATGAAGCTTTGAAAAACCAAAAGTACAACAATCTATCTATTCAATTAGGGGTATTTAAAAAGAGTGTCGATCTTGAGAGTTCAATGAAATATCCAATCGGCAATAATAACCCCCTAATTGAAGATGAAGATGAACCACTCGATACAAGAGAAGAGATTGACCACTCTGTTGATGAAGAGGTCGTCATAGAACAAACTTTCATGGTTCTTGATAAAAATGAGCTATCAAATAAGGAGTCTCCTAAGGACCCACCTCTTAAGCCCAAAGAACTTCCTAAAGGTTTGGAATATGCTTTTCTAGACAAAGATGGAAAATCACCTGTAATTATTTCGTCAAAATTAAGTAGTTTAGAAAAAGAAAAACTACTTTACACTTTTAAAAAAAACACAAAAATGCGATCGCATGGAAGCTTGTAGATATCAAAGGAATAAGTCCTTCCATGTGCATGCACAAAATTTTAATGAATGATGACTATAAATCGGTAGTACAACCACAACATAGGGTAAATCCAAATGTCCAAGAAGTGGTTAAAAATGAGGTCATCAAACTACTTGACGCCAGACTCATTTACCCAATCTCCGATAGTCCTTGGGTAAGTCCCGTACAAGTAGTTCCAAAGAAAGGAGGTATGACGGTAATAACTAACGAGAAAAATGAATTAATACCAACGAGAATCGTCACAGGATGGAGAGTGTGTATAGATTATCGTCGATTAAATGAAGCAACAAGGAAAGATCATTTCCCTTTACCTTTCATTTATCAAATGTTAAAAAGATTATCTGGTCATAAATTTTATTGTTTCTTGGATGGTTTTTCAAGTTATTTTCAAATACCGATAGCACCCGAAGACCAAGAAAAGGCAACATTTACATGTCCCTATGGAACTATTGCTTATCGACGCATGCCATGCGGTCTATGCAATGCCCCCGCAACGTTCCAACGTTGCATGGTGGCCATCTTCCATGACATGATAGAAATGACAATGGAAGGCTTCATGGACGACTTTTCTATCTTTGGAGATTCATACGACCAATGCCTCGAAAACCTTGAACGAATGCTATCCCGATGTGAGGAAACTAACCTCGCCCTTAATTGGGAAAAATGCCATTTCATGGTAATGGAGGGAATAGTACTCGGTCACAATATCTCAAGCGAGGGAATGGAGGTTGATTGAGCAAAAATAGACACTATTTCTCGATTACCACCCCATCCTCCGTTAGAGCTATCAGAAGTTTCCTAGGGCATGTCGGATTTAATAGGCGATTTATCAAAGACTTTTCTAAAATCTCAAGGCCTCTAACAAAATTACTTGAAAAAGATGCCCCTTTCATCTTTGACAAAGATTGCAATCAAGCATTTCTAACACTAAAAGAAATGATAGTCAATGCACCTATCATGATAGCGCCCGATTGGAAATTACCATTCGAAATCATGTGTGATGCAAGTGACTTTGCAGTTGGAGCTGTCTTGGGACAAAGAAAAGAAAAGCATTTTCACCCAATTTATTATGCTAGTAAAACACTTAACGATGCACAAGAAAATTATACAACAACAGAAAAGGAGTTACTAGCCGTGGTATTTGCTTTTGATAAATTTCGTTCTTATCTTGTTCTTTCTAAAACAATAGTCTATACAGATCATGTAGCCATTCGATATCTCTTCAAGAAACAGGATGCTAAACCGCGTTTGATTCAGTGGATTCTACTCCTCCAAGAATTTGATATTGAAATCAAAGACAAAAGAGGAGCAGAAAACACCGCAGCAGATCATCTTTCGCGCTTGGAGGACCCAGCTTTGGAGGCAACCAAGGATGAGTAAATCAACGAAAAATTTCCAACGGAGTCCTTGGAAATGGTGGAATACAGAGAAGAGCCATGGTACGCCGACTATGCTAACTACCTAGCTAGCGGTATAGTCGCCAAAGGATGGCCACATCATCAAAGAAAGAAATTCTTTGCCAATGTGAAGCATTATTTTTGGGAGGATCCTTATCTTTTCAAAATGTGTGTCGATCAACTCATCCGCCGATGCGTACATGGTAGTGAAGCAAGAAGAATTCTACGCCATTGTCATGAAAGTCCA
The DNA here is from genome assembly GCF_002127325.2 of Helianthus annuus. NCBI lineage: Eukaryota > Viridiplantae > Streptophyta > Magnoliopsida > Asterales > Asteraceae > Helianthus > Helianthus annuus. Next base: position 118,679,857 of record NC_035443.2, read on the forward strand.
TACGGAGGACATCATGGTGCCGCTAGTACCGCATGAAAGGTATTTGATTCAGGATTTTATTGGCAGACCATTTACAAAGACGCCCAAAGTCTTGTCAAGACTTGTGATGCTTGCCAACGATCAGGTAATATTTCTTCCAAAAACGAAATGCCACAAAACGGTATTCTTGTTTGTGAAATTTTTGATGTGTGGGGACTCGACTTTATGGGACCTCTCCCACCGTCAAAAGGAAACAGATATATACTTGTGGCGGTCGATTACTTGTCTAAATGGGCCGAGGCCGAGGCACTTCCAACAAATGATGGAAGAGTCGTGGTAAGATTTCTGAAAAAATTATTCTCTCGTTTTGGAACACCTAAAGCATTAATAAGTGATAGAGGTACCCATTTTTGTAACCATCAACTTGAAAAAGTTTTAACAAGATATGGGGTCTATCACCGGGTCTCAACGGCAAATCACCCTCAAACAAATGGACAAGCCGAAGTGACTAATAGAGGTTTAAAATGAATACTCGAAAAAACCGTAGGGTTAAATAAAAAGGAATGGGCCGATAAGTTAGATGACGCTTTATGGGCTTTTCGAACTGCTTATAAAACAACAATAGTTACAACCCCATATAAGCTAGTCTACGGAAAAAGTTGTCATCTACCAGTAGAAATAGCACACAAAGCCTACTGGGCGATTAAAAATGTAAACTTGGATTTAGAATTTGCTGGTAAAAATAGATTTTGTCAATTAAATGAATTAGACGAATTAAGGAATTATGCATACTCTAACTCCGAAATTTATAAGAAAAGAATGAAAAATTTGCATGATAAACATATTAAACCTAATGAATTTCGGGTAGGGGATCAAGTTCTATTATTTAATTCACGACTTCGATTGTTTCCTGGTAAATTAAAGTCTAGGTGGTCAGGACCTTTTTTCATCACCCATATTTTCCCACACGGTGCAGTCGAAATTAAATCTCGGAATGGAATTATATTCAAGGTCAATGGCCAACGGCTGAAGCTCTGTCAAGGATTCATTGAGGATGAGGAGGAAGAAATCTCGCTTCAAACGGCCGAAGAATGAAAGCATCGACATCATACCTGGTAAGTTACGAACAAGCGGGTTGACATCCAAATCGGTAAGTCTTCTAACCAAGTTTTTGGGAAACAGGGCACTCACACGAGCACTTAAAAAAATATTTTTGCCCGCCCACGGGGCCGTGTCCGCACAACTGTCGGGATAAAACCGCCTTTTCAAAACAGTTTCTTCATTCCACACGCCCCGTTCCCCTGAAAACTCTCTGGTTCGGACGATTTTTCAGCAAGATTTCGACGTCTCCTCTACTTCTAACAACATCAAGGTATGATTCTATCATCATTAGTAGTTAGATTAAGCACTTGCATGTAGTTTAACATCAAAAATTTGGGGAAAAATCTAGGGTTCTTGAACTTGAGTCGGATCGAACCTCAAATTTTTGCATAAATCTGTTAGCATTAGTTTAGATTCATGTTATAGAAAGTAAATCAACTTGTATTGTTTGTAGATTCGCCCGATTTCACACAAAAAACCTCAAACCCTTGTTTTTGAACCGAAAAAGATAAAATTGAAGGGGTAAACGGTTTGTTTTGAGAAAAACGGAACTTGGGGTTTCATTTTCATGGAAAACCGCCCCTACTGGACCAAAAATTTTCAAGTTTTTGGGACCGGGTCGAAAAATGGGATTTTTGGGAAACAAACATCTGGACACGGGGTCATGCTCGTTAAGCACGGGGGCGTGTCCAGCCAATTTCAGGCCAACTCGGGGCGTGTCCGCTAAACACGGAGCCATGTTCAGCCTACTGTTTTCAGTTTTCTCTGAAAATTTCACTGTTTCTTGCTAAGTGTTTGGTGTTTTCTTTCAGATGGCCAAGAAGTTCACCCGATTCAATGCAAATGAGTTGGATGCTAAAGCAAGATACGATGTGCTTAGAACTAGGCTGGAGGAGTACCCACGACAAGTATGCATGGATCTTCTAGGAGTAGTGAACCAGCTAGATCGATTTAACAACATTGTCACCGGCCCATTAAGAGCCGCCCTGTGCACTCGGCTTCGCTCAGTCCATGAATACAACATGGAATTCTACAGCACATTCGCTTTCAAGACGAGAGCCGGTCCATTTGATAATGATGGGGTAGAATTCCTTTGTGGGGGGGACTGTGTACTCAATCTCGATAGCACAGTTTGGGGCAATAGTTGGCCTGTATGCGGAGGAAGATGCTGGGGATGAAGAAAACACAGGCGTTCTACGTGAAATTCCAGAAAATCAACGCTAAGCTGCTTGGGCGCAAATAAGAGATGGCAACTACAATCCAAGCGGAACTAAGAGCACACAGTTGAGAGACCCTCTTTACCGCTACATCCATAGGGTCCTCACCTACTCTCTTAGCCAAAGGCACGACAACATCGGCGTTGTAGGGTTACGAGATCTGGTGGTCCTCCATTGCATTCACACCCGCACCAACCTTGATGTTCCTTACTTGCTACTCCGCGACATGCACTGGAACCAACTTGCTACTCCCCCGACTCCTATCTTCTTTGGAGGGTGGATTTACCGCCTCTTCAAACACTTTGTCGATAGGATGTCAAGGTCTTTCCAAAAGAGCCCATGGTCGGGGAGAGTCAACATGGTCATATGCCGCTCCATGAACTTGATCTATGAAGCGGATGACGGGACGGTCAGTTTTCAAAGAGTTCAAGGGCATGCATGGAACCCGCAAGAGGCACTCGTCTTACACGCACCACACATCTGTCCTCCTTCTCAGTACCACTACCAGCCCAAGGGTGATCCGGGTCAATCCTCCTCTCAAGGAGGCGGTTTTCCTAACTTTCAAAGTTTACATGATTTATTGCAGGAAAACCTCATGTGCACCAGGAACACCTACAACATGACCAGCAACATGTATGCCCGGGTCAGAGCAATAGAGAGAAACATCTCCGACATACAGGATGACATTGGGAACATCCGGGAGTACATGGCGGGGCATAGAGGGGACGATGATGATGAAGACGAAGACATGGATTGAGCGGGGGGAGTGGAGGTAGGATCAGCCGGCTGGAGGTCTATCAGGTTAACCCCTTATCTTATGTACAGTTTCTGGCCTGCGTGCCGTTTGTTGAACAATTGTATTTCCTTTAACACTTTTTATTTCTGTATTTCTTTTATTTTAACTTTGTGATGTGGATGGTTGAACAATGGTAATTTAGGATGTTGGTTATTACTTGGTGTGGTATTTGTTAGTTAAACAGGTACATACGAGGCTTAGTGCACTGAACATTAGTGCCACTAAAGCCGGGACAGCAAAACCGAAGCCACAAACTTGTTTCACACCTTTGTAGTTTGTCCACACGGGGTAGTGCTCAGCCGACACGCCCCCGTGCCCATCGCCCATACCGGCTGTTTGTCTAAATTACGCAGACTTTCGCCAGACACGGGGCCGTGTTCACCAGACACACCCCCGTGTTCACCTTCTGTATGTTCTCGTTACTAGCACTCTGACCACGGGGTCGTGCTCAGCAAGCACGGGGCCGTGTCCAGATGCCCAGTAACATAAATTTTTGCTTTTACACACCTTTTACACATTCAATCAACCTAAAAACCTATTTTTGGGACACATTTAGGACAATGTGTAATTTAAGTGTGGGAGGATGCTAAAACCTTGAATTTTGCAAGTCCTAATTACAAGCCTTACACAAAACTCTAATAGAACCTCTAATCACCCCAATTTTTTTCAAAAAAACTTTTCATTTTTTACTTGTCTTGGTTTAATTTGGGAATTACAAGTTTTAAAAAGGTTATATTTTTACAAATTTACAACCGATAGCGTCGTGATAAAAAGAACCAACATAAGAAAATTATGAAACGGCATGACAAATCGAGTTAAAATTTGATTATATATACTTGATCACATAAAAACCCATTCCCACAAAAAGTGAGTTTTGAGCCTTTATTGAGCATACAAATACACATCTTTAAACTAAATGCTCATTTTTCATTTCTTGTGTGAATAGCCGCTTGGTTTCTTACGACTCTAGAACTTGCCACGACGATACATTCCCGGTCCTTACCAACTTAAACCCAAGTAAGTAAATGATGGAGGCATTAGGACTAACATTTTTTTCTCTTCAACACCATTATTTTTTTTACCACCTACCCAAAATCCCCCCTAGTTAACCCCTTTGAGCCTAAACCTTTTCATTTCTAACCCCACAAACAAACACCCTTTTACCCATCAAAACCCTTTTTTTCATTTTAAACCCTTTATTTTAGTAAAAAAAACTCGGTTTTTCATGTGACATTCCTTATCAAAAAAAAATGAAGTCAAGAAATAAAGAAACAAGTTCATCAAAAAGAACTTTGTTTGAATAATTGCGTCACTAGAAAAAAATTAATTACAAAAATAAAAAGTCTTACGAAAACCGACGCTTTTTACGCCTTTCGCCCTTTTCTACTAACCACTAACCCAACCACCTACCTTTAACCCAAGCCTACCCTTTCCCCAAAAGTCCTCTTGATATTTACAAAGGTTTATAGTTAAAAAGGAGGAGGATTGATTGCTTGGCAAGCTAATGGTAGAAGTAAGTTCCATGCCCCTCTCGAGTGTTTCAAAAAAATACAACTTCGGCCGAGTGTTGAGTGATCTCCCGTGAGGTATGTGAACTTGTATATAAATGGAATTTTAAAAGGCATGTTATGCCCTAATAAGTAATTTATCTTATGTAATGTTCTAAAGAAATCATGACGAATAGGATTGTAAATAAAATAAAAACAAAACCTAATAAAAATCTTGGAATCCCGACACTCTATGACAAGCCCAAAAACTTTCTCTTCTACCCATTCCATTTAGGAGTGTAAAGCCACATTATAAAGAGTTTTGCTTGAGGAAAAACAAAGATTCAAGTGTGGGGGTATTTGATGTGTGTAAAATGCAACATATAAATTACATCAAATGAGGCATAAAACTAACCCTTTTTTAGTACTAATGTTGGAAAAAGTATGCTTTTGTCTTCCTTTTGTATTTTCAGGATTAAATGAGCTCAAATAAACAAAAGAAGCAAAAAGGCAGCTAAATCTAACATAAATACAAGAAAAGGAATAAACGTGGCATGTCCGACCCCTCGACAGCATCTCCCAAAGCAAGAACAAGAGAACAGAAGACTGAACACGCCCCGTGCTCAATGAGCACGGGGGCGTGCCCAAGTGTCATCAGAAAAGACAAAGTTGTAGAAGCTTCTATCACCCAATAATGGGCTGTGGTCAACGCAAAGATTCGCAGAATCCAAACAAATCTTGATAGTATAGATACGCTTCTACACACGAGGCCATGCCCAGCGGACACGGGGGCGTGATCAACTAATGTAGACAAACTGCATTAAATGAAGAAAGAGAAGATGGATGGACACGGGGCCGTGTCCGGGCTTCTGTGCAGGCTATAAATAGGGGTGCTTGGCTCACTTGTAAATCATCCCTTGGCAAACCACCTCTCTCACATTTCACCCACCAACCACCACCATCACAACCCACATCCACCATCATCATCCATCATAGAGTGTGTGTAGTAGTCTCGGGATCCAAGATTGATAGTAAGAGTTCTTGACAATCAAAGGCCATGTTTGCTTAAGTCTCTTACATCACTTGGTGAAGACAAGCATTTTGTGTAATACTTTTTATTTTTAATCTTTCCGCACTTTTTATTTGGTTATGCATTAATGACTTTAATAACTAGTTTCTTATGTTGAAGGTGAATCTTCCTTATCATTTATCCGTGGTGTCTTGGCATTATTTTACTGTCTATATAAGATAAAAGATTTACACCATTCATATCTCCACGGTCTATATGGAGATATGTTGGCTACCTGGTCGGGGTTAAGGGAATGGTTTGGTAAGCGTCTTGCCTTGTTCAGTGTATAGATCCTGCAAGGACCTGGGTCAAGCTTAGTAGGACCTCCTTCAATACCCACTGGTATTGGATGACGGGGGTTCGAATTTTTTGATCCCCTCATATGCAAGCTACTATTAAAACATTAACCCGACTACTTAGGATTGTATCCCTACTGACTCAAACTACTTAGCCGAGGGTAACGTCACCTTCAAAAGAGGGGCCTACCACATTACACATTAATAACTTAATTAATTATCTTCCAATAATCCAACCATTTAGGATTGTATCCTTGCTGACTCAAACTACTGGGTTGAGGGTAACGTCACCTTCAAAAGAGGGGCCTACTACTATAATTAAGATAATCTCTTAAAAAGTGCAAAAGTGCGGAAATAATCAAAGGTTACACTAAAGGCGAGTCGGATCCAAGTGATTCATCTTGTCTATCTGTTTTATTTTTATTTTTATTTTTATTTTCATCATTTTTAGTTTTTATTTTCCAGTTTAAAACCTTTTTCTAAACTTTTGATTTGATTAGACGTTGAGGATAAACTGGTATTAAAAGCTCTTGTGTCCTTGGACGACCTCGGTATCTTACCAATACTATACTACGCTCATGATGGGTGCACTTGCCCATATGTGTGTTTGGTGTTAGTAAATATCGTGTTTTATAAATTTAAAACTTGACTAATGTGTTAAAAAGGGCTAAAAATATACATAAAATATATCACACCGCACGTACATCAAGTTTTTGGCGCCGCTGCCGGGGACACAAGAATTTTAAGAAAGCTTAAAATCGACGGCCTAATCAGTTTTCCAAAACTTTTTTTTAAACGCGCACACATTTTTCTGCATTTTAGTTAGTTTTGCATTTACAGTAGGTTTAACACGGGCCGTGCTCACTGAACACGGGGCCGTGCTGCATATTTTTTTCAAAACTCCCTGATATAGAGTCTGAACACGGGGTCGTGCTCACTGAACACGCCCCCGTGCTGGCACAAAATCAGTAACTTTTATTAAAATGCCCAGATACAGAATCTGAACACGGGCCGTGCTCATTGAACACGGGGTCGTGTCCAGCCTCTGTTTCCGTTTTTATTTTTGTTTTCTGGTCCCGAGACTCTGTTGTGATCTGCTGAGTGATTCTTATGGATCAATACTCAGGAGATTACAACTACACCTATGAGGAGGATGATTATAAGGAAGACTATTGCACCATTTGTGGTGACCCGCACTCGGTACAATATTGTGCCTTATTTCAACCCTCCGCTTCATACACCTATTATGAGGAGCCCAGGTACGAGCCATCCACTTCATATACATCCTATGAAGACCCAAGGTATGAACCTTCTCCCTCATACTCAGATTTTGATGAACCAAGGTATGAGCCTTCATACTTATACTTTGAGGAATCAAGATATGAGCCTCCACCTTCATATACTTATTATGAGGAACCATGGTGTGAACAACCCACCTCATATGAGTATTATGAAGAACAAAATCACGACACTTACCCATCATATACTTACAATGAAGAACAATGGTGTGAACCATCTACTTCCTATGAGTATTATGAAGAACAAAGGATCGAACATCCGGATTCAAGCTTTGAGGATCCTGATCCTTACTCTATCACCGACATAGCCGATAGGATAATAGAACACATTAAAACTATCGAACGTTGCATAAAAGAATCTCGCGCAAGGGAAGAGGAATCCCGCGCAAGAGAAGAATTAACTTGTAATAAAGAAGAGATAGTTGAAAATGTAAAAATGGAAGAACAAGTAAGTGAAAAACCGACACATGAGTTAAACAACGAGAAAGGTGAATCCAACAATGCTAAAATGCAAGAAGAGTCTAATTTTAAAGAAATTAATCTCTTCTCACCTTCTTTCGAAAATCATTGTTTAGTACCTACTCATGCTAAGTTTTTAAAAGAGTTGAACACTAACACTAAAATTGACGAAACGGTAAGCATTAGTTAACAAATGATCAAACTTCGCTAATAAAAGAAGACCCATTTGAAATCAACATTACACCGGTTCCCTGTTTTTTTCAAAACTTCTTTATTAGTAATGTCACAATTGATAAAAATCTTTGTGTTAATATAATACCGAACTACATTTTCGAAAAATTAAGTATTAGTGATTTTTCTCCACTTCAAATACCCATTTTTCTATCCAATCGGAAAGTAATAAAATCAAAAGGGGTAGTTGAGGATGTCTTGGTCCAAACAAATCAAATGGTAATCCCAACCAACTTTGTCATCCTTGATGACGTTCCTTTAGTGTTGGGACGACCTTTTGTAAAAACCCATGAAGCTTTGAAAAACCGGAAGTACAACAATCTATCTATTCATTTTGGGGCATTTAAAAAGAGTGTCGATCTTAAGCGTTCAATGAAATATCCATTCGGCAATAATGACCCCTCTAATTGAAGATGAAGATGAACCACCCGATACAAGAGAAGAGATTGACCACTTTGTTGAAGAAGAGGTCGCCATAGAACAAACTTTCATGGTTCTTGATAAAAATTTGCAATCAAATAAGGAGTCTCCAAAAGACCCACCTCTTGAGCCCAAAGAACTTCCTAAAGGTTTGGAATATGCTTTTCTAGACAAAGATGGAAAATCACCTGTAATTATTTCGTCAAAATTAAGTAGTTTAGAAAAAGAAAAACTAATTATACTTTTGAAAAAACACAAAAATGCGATCGCATGGAAGCTTGTAGATATCAAAGGAATAAGTCCTTCCATGTGCATGCACAAAATTTTAATGAATGATGACTATAAATCGGTAATACAACCACAACGTAGGGTGAATCCAAATGTCCAAGAAATGGTTAAAAATGAGATCATCAAACTACTTGACGCCAGACTCATTTACCCAATCTCTGATAGTCCTTGGGTAAGTCCCGTACAAGTAGTTCCAAAGAAAGGAGGTATGACGGTAATAACTAACGAGAAAAATGAATTAATACCAATCCCGAAACGATTCTCTTTCGTTACTTTGACCATACAACCATGACTAGTCCCCTTTAAATGAACCTTCAAACTAGGGATGAGCATGTGGTACCAGATACCGATCCCGTACCGATACCATACCGGTACCGTCCCGTACCGATACCATACCACTTGTATTCGGTATCGGTATTGGTATTACGTTTTACGATTATTTCGGGATCGGGATAATCGGGATTGGTATCGGTATTTTTTGGTAATACCGACTTAATACCGATTTCCCACCAGCTATTTCCCACCCATAATTCATGTAGGGTGGTGAACTGTAATTATTCTCACATCCCTTGCCTACCAAATAAAATTCCTAATCCTCAAAAACATAACATGACCGATCCCAATTCCTCCTCCCCTAGGTCGAAGAGTCTTAACCAGTTGCTTGCTGTTGCCTTCGATCGATCCATCTGAAGTTTTGTAAAAAAGAAAATTAAGGTGGTGCTTTGCTTGCTGCTGCACTCCATCACTTCAGAAGTTCAGATTCTGAAGTTGCTTGCTCCATCGCTCCATCAAGGTACACTTATCTCATTTTAATCTATAGAAGCTTCTAAAGTTGAATTATACGGTGAACAAGAGTTAAATCGATACCATGTCTAGTAAGAGAACTTAGATTTGGTACATTTCATTGATGATGATAAGGCTTAAGAAAACTCGAATGGAAAAGGGAAAGGGATGGTGCATGACATGGCTTAAGAAAACTCGAATGGAATGTAGTGAAATGTTTTGACATTTTTGGTCCAAAAGTTACTATGATGGCTGATAAAGGATGGTAATTTAGTATTTTAGTGCAATGTTTTGAACTTGTTTTTTTTTTGTCATTCTACTATGTGATGAAGGAATGATGTCTCTAGTAAGTCTTGTATATGACTTTAACTTTTTTGGCTGATGTTATTTCTTACACAGTTTCAATGAAGTGAATGTTTTGAACTTGTTTGGCTGATGTTATTTTAGTGCATTGTTTTGCACTTGTTTTTTTTCATAAACAAAGTTTTTAATGAAGTGAATGATGGCTGATGTTATTTCTTACAGAGTAGGGATGATTTTGGTGGCAATTTATCAATTTAAGAATTCGGTATTTTTCGGTATCATTCCGGAAAACCGGTACCGATACCGGTACCATACCGATACCATACCGCTTGTATTCGGTACGGTATTCGGGATCAACTTTTGAGGAAAATCGGGCTCGGTATCGGTACGGTACTGTGCTCATCCCTTACTTCAAACCCATCTTAATGCACCCACTTGGGTTACAGACTCGCATGACTGAGTCCAGCGATTTAGAAAACTAACACATGTTTATAAACACTAATAATTTCTTTTCCCGAGGCGATGTGGGACAATACCCACTTGGAGTTTACTAAAGAATAATAAACACATATGGTGTGGGATTAAACTTTCGTATCAAGTTAAATATAATATTGTTGGAATATGGAAAAAAGGGTATATAATAAACTCATTTAAGATCACAAGCCGACTCAAGCTTGATAAGTAAAGCTCGGACTAAGGCTCGTTTATTAAATAAACTTAATTTTAGGCTGCATGGTATGGAGGTTAGTCCTCCACCGTCCCAGACCGGCGACAAACCAAACTTAACAAAGCTCTCAATTTAATTTAAATTTAGCATACCGAACTTAAATAGTTCAAGCTTAAACCCTTTGTCAGGCGAATTTTATTGTTAAGCAACTCAAGTCACGAAGTCCCAACTCATTTACAGACCTCCAATGAGGATGCCCTAAAAGGACTTAAATTGATTGTTTTCTTCATAATCTGCTAAACACATAAAAAACAAATTGATTAATAAAACTATAAAAAAAAACAAAAGATGGATCAGATTTCTGGCTTGGATTCTTCCTAAACAAAGAATGTAAAAATAGCGCACAGTATAATCAGCTTCGGTCATCTGGGGAAATAATCATCACTTCCATCTTTCATTCCTTTAAACCGTTTCATATAAACTAAAATACATAACTATTAATCCATCTAAAGCAACAGAATCCAAAAAATATTGGAAAAACAAATCACAAATGGAAGACAAACCAACCATTAATCAGATAATTGTAGTCTGGAAGTGTTTATCAATCGACATCATATTTTCCGACAACTTTCTCATCACCTTAAAGGCATCTAAACTACATTGTATCGACATGAATTAAAAATAAATAAATAGAATGAAAGTTGAGTGCTCAGAAGGATCCATTGGTTGTTTCTAATCATGAATCGAAAACTCAAGTTTTCCCTCATAAAATAGGTAGATTTCAACATCATTGCACCTCTAAATCGTTAAGAAAAACATGAAATTCAAGTGAAGAAAATTATTTGTAAACTAAGAGCTTATATTAATATATACCTGCAAATTGCTCGTCGATTGCATTTTGGAATAAACTGGTAGTGTGTATTTATGGTGGAATATTGGGGTTTTAGGGTTTTCTTGAATATATGCGATGCGGCGGGAGTATGTGAAAGGAGGAAGAGAAAAATGTAAGATATTATGGCCTTCAAATATTAATATTTTGCATTAGTCGTCCTTCATTTATGATTCTTTGCATTTCAATCCCAATTTCCCCCAATCTACTGTAAGCTAATACCTTTTCTGGTTACTAGGTATTTACCCTAAGGGTGAGTTCTAAAGTGAACACTAGTATATTTGTAAACTGAGTGAACAAATCTTGGTCATGGATTTACACACGCGTATGGCTAGGATTTGATCATGAAATCGTAAAATACACTAGTGTATTTCATCATCAAATACTTGCCATTAATTTACAAACGTGTATGGCCAAGATTAGTTCGCTCAGTTCGCAAATACACTAGTGTTAACTCTTGAACGTAATCCTTTACCCCAATGCGTCATGGATATTATGGTCCAGTTTGGACGATTTTTATGTCAAGGCGTGCGACAAACCATTAGTAACGGTTTTTTTTCATCGACAACCGAAGTTGAACAACTGATACTTAGGGTACACGGTATGGCTTCGGTGAACCCTTCGGGGACTTGCTTTCACCGATTGGTGAACGATCGCCGCTCCCTAAACGGTGATCGGTGAGTCCCTTTTTCGGTATATAGTCACCGATTGTTTGAGCGGGATTGATTGAGGAATATAGCCGTTATCAGACCGTTGGATCTAGCCGTTAATAAAAAAATTCAACTTTTCTTTATAAAAACAACACCATTCAACACCATTTTTCACCATTCTCTTCTCTATCCAACTATTTTCGAAAAAAATTCACTTCTTCCATTTTTCACTTCTACTTTCTTAAAATGGATGATATACCACCTCTATTCATTCCAATTGATATTAGTGAAGACGATGATTCTTCCTCAAGTGATAGTAGTTTAATTTTTTTCCAGAATCTTATTAACGAAGCCGCCGAACTGGAAGACACGGGTACTTCTAGAAAAAAGAAATCCGTCCGTCGAGATCGAGAGAAATGTCATGAAAACCTTATGAGAGATTGTTTTGTCGAGGAGACCATATTAAACGAAGAGGTTTTCGTCATAGGTTTGGCATGTATGTCGAAAAGGTTGTTTTTAAAAATTGTGAGTGACGTGCAAGCGAATAACTCGTGGTTTCAATAGACCCTAGATGTGAGTTTGAAGAAGAGTTTTACACCGATGCAAAAAGTTACATCGGCGATTAAGCAACTTGCAACCGGTAACCCTCCAGACGAGTACAACGAGTATTTAAAATGTCTGAAAGGACTTTCCGTGAATGTCTAGAAAATTTTTGCGAAACTGTATGTAATTTATACGCTTCCGAGTTTTTACGTAGACCTACTTGCCACACGTTGCGTTCTTGTACCAAGCTCATGAGGAGAAACATCACCTTCCTGGGATGTTGGGTAGTCTTGATTGTATACATTTTGTTTGGAGAATATGTCCAATGGAGTTGCGGGGACAATATATGAGGGGGGATCACAGTCACCCGACAGTTATGCTCGAAGCAGTGGCCTCTCAAGATTTGTGGATTTAGCATGTTTTTTGTAGTCCACCAGGTTCACAAAACGACGTCGACGTGCTCTAACAATCTCCGTTATTTCTTACTCAACGAAATGGAACTGCAACAATATGCCCATTTTACGTGAACAACCACTTGTACAAGTGTGGATACTATCTTACTGATGGAATCTACCCTACTTGGTCATGTTTGTGAAATCATTTCCGTATCCTCCATTGTGAAAGAAAAGAAGTTCAAGAGGCAACATGAAGCGACAAGAAAAGACGTGGAACGGGCTTTTGGTGTTTTAAAGGCAAAATGGTGTATACTTAATCGACTGATGTATGCTATGAGTGTTAAAAAATTAGGAGCGTCGTATCTGCGTGCATTATTATGCATAATATGATTCTAAAAGACGACGGAAACGCGATTGCACCGGTACATATTCGGGATCCTCCAGTCGAGCCGTTTTCGAAGGCACTTTTTATAAAGAACTCGTTGATGGAGCATCTTGGAGAACAAGATTTACCCACCTTTTGGCGTATTCCGACGACGAATAGTTAAATTAGGTTTTTTTTACTTTATTTTTATATTTTAATGTCATGTTATTTATTTTAATTTTATGTAATGTGTTTTATTTAATTAAAAGTACTTTTATTTAGTTTAAAATATGTTTTATTTATTTATGAATAATTTCTAGAAATATAAAAATATATAACTCAAACACCATAATAGTGTTTGAACCATTGTCAGTGATTGAGTGCAAAATGGGAGTGGAATTGAGAGTTGACATGGCATTATATTATTGGTAACTCAAACACCCTAAGGTAGTGTTTGGTATGCATGAACAAGAGGTGGAATATAATGAACTATTGTGAGGGAATGAAAAAAATGTGTTTGGTTGGTGAACGTAATGGAATCACCCATTACATAACTCATTCCATTTCCTCAAATTCATTCCATCCACTCCCCATGTTTTTTTTCCATTCCATTCACTCTCTCAGCCTACGTCACAAACACTGCCCATCACCTCCACCATTTGCCACCACCACCACCACCTGCGGTCGTCACCACCCGCTACCAACCTCCGCCGACCACCACCACCAACGTCCTCCGCCGCGCGCCGCCACCGCCATCGACTACCATCGCTGCGACCCACCATCGTAAACCACCGCCACCCTGACCACTACCGCCATCCTCCGCCGACCACCACCACCATCCTCCACTGCCACCACCCGCTACCGTCGACCACCACTACCCATCGTCGTCGTCGCCATCACCATCGGCGTGACCCGCCAAGAGCGACCACCGCCACCCCGACCACTACCACCATCCTCCGCGGCCACCTCCCGCTACCGTCGACCACCACCACCCACCGTCGTCGTCACCACCACCATCGACCACCATTGCCGCCACCCGCCACCACCTGACTACTACCGCCACCCTCCGCCGACCACTACCACCATCCTCCACGGCCACAACCAGCTACCGTCGAACACCACCACCCACCGTCGTTGCCACCACCATCAACCACCATCATCGCCACCTGCCACCGCAGGCCACCCCCAACCCCGACCATCGCCGCTAAAAACCGTCACCCACCGACCACTGCCACCCACCACCACTACCACCGCCACCCATCGTTGCCACCGCCACTAGCCGCCACCGATCACCGCCACCACCCATCGCCGATTTAATTCATTCCTCTTTTCTTACCTACCAAACAACACAAGTTAATGATTTATTCGGTAACCAAACAAGACTATGGAATGTAATGATTCATTTCATTTCTTTGTCCATTCTATTCTCTCATCTATTCCATTACGCAATACCAAACAGACCCTAAAGTGATTGAACTATACCCTCCACCCTTAAAACCCAACCAAACTGAATCGCTACTAACGGTTTGGTTTCGGATTGGTTTCATGGTTTAAACTTATATGGCTTTTATAAAAAATGGGCATGAAATATAAAATTATTATGAACTAACCATTTGGGAACAAAAACTGATAATAAATTTTAAGTCTTTAACTCTTCAAAAGCACTTAAGCACGTGATAATTGAACAAATGAGTTTCTTCATCTCCTACATAATCACAGTTAATGAAACGTAAAAAAGAATGGTAACTTACAAGTATTATAAGTATGATATAATCATAGTCATATTTTAACTAAACATAATGTCTAATATAGATATTTAGACACGTGTAACACAAAATATATAAAAAGACTAAAATATGTCACCAAATCTTTCATTCCGGGCCGGTTTTATATGGTCAATTTTTTGGTACAAACTGTAAACTAAATAGTTTGCTACGGTTTGAAATTTTTTAATCTAACCTACCAAAAGTTATAGAAAGAAATCGATTGGTAAAACCAAACCACTAACCTGTTTGGGTGGTTTATGGTTCAAAACAGAACCGTGAACACTCCTATTACACGTGTAGCATAAGTTTGTATATAAAAAATAAGAAAAACTTTTTACTTACGTAAAATGTAGCAAGTGTAATCAAAAGATAAATTGGTAACATATACAAAAAGATACCAACACGTATGTACATCAAGATTACCAAAAAAAAATTAGTAGTGGTGGAGAGCAATAGCAATATAAATAGAAATTGTACTAATAACGGTGATTATGTCAGTGATAAATAATAATCTATAATCTATATAATCTATAATAAGATATTTGAGGCTGATCTCACTTTGCTTACGTGTCAATTATCTAAATATGCCACGTAGGTTTTGTTGATATCATAAATAACAATTTATTTAATATTAATAATACATAAATAAAATTTTCAAAATTCAAACCTAAATCTCTGCTCTCTCTCCAACCGCGTCATTTATTTCAAAATTCAAACCTAAATCTCGGCTCTCTCTCCAACCTAAATCTCTGCTCTCTCTCACGCCTCTGAGCAAAACCAGCCACACCACCTCCATCAACGTCGTCTACGTCACCGCCTCTATTCTCTCCGTCAACTGCCGTGTCTTCCGGCCCTGCTAGACCTATTCGCCTCGTCTATTGCGACGAGAGAGGCCAGTTTCAGATGGATCCGGAAGTTGTTTCTGTTCTTCAGCTTTTTAAGGAGCCGATCGGTGTTGTTTCGGTTTGTGGTCGTGCTCGTCAAGGCAAGAGTTATATTTTGAATCAGGTAGTTTTTCTGTTCTGGAGAGAAAATTAGGGTTTAGTGGTTTGTTGTTGTTGGAGATGCTTGATTTATCAGTGGTTGATTGATTGTGTAGTGTTTATTGTGGAGTTTTGATGCTAGGGTTTTGAGTGAAAATGTTGCTTATGAAATTGGTTACCTTTTCTGTTTTTGGGTGAAAATTAGGGTCTTATAGTTTATTGTTGTTAGAGATACTTGATTCATGGATTGTTGATTGATTATGTGGTGTTTATTTTGTCGTTTTTCTGTTTTTGGGAGATATTTAGGTTTTGTAGTTTACTGCTGTTGTCAGAAATGTTTGTTTTATGGATTGTTGATTGATTATGGAGTGTTTTTTTGTGTAGTTTTGATGCTAGGGTTTTTAGTGAAAACAATTCCGTAATTGATTACCGTTTCTGTTTTTGGGAGAAAATTACCAGGGGTAGCGACTGTTTATTAAAAAACACAGGACTCTGCTAAGGGTTTTGTAGTTTACTGTTGTTGGAGATGTTTGATTCATGAATTATTGATTGATTTTGCAGTGTTTGTTGTGTAGCTTTGATGCTAGGATTTTAAGTGATGACACCACTTGATGGAGGGTTAGCCAAACAGGAGAGATTGGAGGAAGAACGCAGGGCTTCTCAAGAAGCTCGAGCTAAAGCCGCTGAAGCCGCCGAAAAAAGGCAATTTATTCCTCTTTTTCTTTCTATCAGTCGTTGTTTCAAATGAATATGTTATTTTTATTTCATGTTTTCATCTGATAGCATTCAATTTCATTAGTTAGTTATTGTTTTGAGCCCTAGGTATTTTTACATTAGTTTGATTCATGATTGATGTTAGTGGGGCTTGAAGAAATAGTTAGTTTGACGTTTACGATCAGGGAGACTGATTGTAAATATATAACTTTACTATAATCCAAATACTATAAACCTGTTTGATGAGGGGATGTTGGTTCTTAATTCTGTTTTCTATTTTATGTATATCGATCTTAACGTGAGTATGAAAATATGGGCAGGATTGAAGGTGTAAAGATTATGGAGACAAGATCTGTTTGTAGATATAGTTAAATCAAGTTTTGACCATCTAAACAGTTAGGATGGTAGTTCCTAAAAAGACAGCGTTGGCGTTCAAGTCCTACCAAACTAGGCTCAGGCGCTGGTTAAAACTTACCTTTTGGCAGAGGCTTTTATGCCATACACATCTGTTCTTGGTGGCGTATTTGATTCCAAAATGGCATGCCTAATCTTTCCCTTTATATTTCTTTACTTATATATTCCTGCATCTTCTAGAATCAATTTATGTAATAGACTAAGATTAATGCTATCAGGAAGTTCAAGTAATTATATTGTATCAATTAAGAGATATTAAGATAATCTAATATATAGAGCAGAATTGTTCTTTGAATTGTGTTCATCAAGTGTTTGATGAAATGCCTAATTAAGTTTTGATTCTGCAAGAGAGAGAAGGAAAGGAGAGCTGGGAACGACCAAAAGTTGTGGTGGCTGTGTGACCGAGGTACTAATCGAATGGAAGTTCGTAGAAGTAATTTTATACATCAGCTTCAAAAGGTACTTAACTTTGATTGAATTGAAGTTTTTCATAGATCTTAACTATTTCTAGGGTTTCAATGTCTGATTCTTATCTTACGATTCAAGGTGAACTACCAATCAAAGAATCTCATCTCTGGTGCTATTTTCAAACAGGTTTCTTTCAATTTCCTCTTTCATTTCTCGAAATCTGGTAATATACTTGGTTAATTTGTTGTGATTACAACCTGATTGTTGTTTAGGACTTTTGAGGGAGTGCAAAGAAATTCTTACTCTGATTTTTTAATTGCCTATAATTGCTACGTCAACTTAAACACCTCTTAAATCCCCAATGGCTGGAACTTTATATCGGGCTCTTGTGCCTGGAGCTCCCTCATTTGTCAAGGTAACCACATTCCCGCTGCTCTTCCCTAAAAACCCATTTACACCTTCTTCTTTTCATTTGTAGACAGAGAACCAGAGAAAAAAAAATGAAAGTTAGAGAGAAAGAGAGAGGAGAAGGAGAAAGAGAGGCAATCCTTCATCATCAACATCGCAATGGTGGAGAACGAACCGGTATGGTTGGTTTTTTCGGCTTACCCCCTTGATTCCAACGACTGTGAGGATAAGTGAGACGAGGACCGGCGGGGCGTTGACGGAAGTCTAGCCATCCAACACGACGATATGAACGGAAGTGACTATTAGGGTACTGGCGAGAATACAAACGGACGCTCTAACCTTGTATGCCCTGAACGCCTGTAGATCGGATGACTAGGTAAGCCCCCTGCGTGTCGTTCTCAATTTACGTTATTGATACGTTCAAAGCTAAGGATGGTTCGTATTTCAGCAGGTCGGAGGACACACGTCGGTAAAAAACAAAGTTGTTGGTGGACTCCGTGAAATTAAGGTTCAAGTTGCTATCGATTGGCATAAAAGATGAATAATTCTTCAATATAAATATAAATGATTAAATTAGGGTTTCGATTTTGAAGTTAGTATTACTTATAATTGTTCTTTGGGTTTCCATCTTGATTTGAATACAGCAGTTGCGATCGATTAGCATCCTAACTCCAGTTTCATCTGCTGATGTGATTCTTCAAACACAACAGGTAAAGGATGCGGTTTTGTCAGATTTGCATCCTAATCCAGTTTTATTTATTATTAAAATGTTATATAGATCTTAATCCAGTTTTATTTATTATTAAAAATGTTATATAGATCTTTGTTGGTTAGCGTCTCCGTTCAATCTAGTTTCATCTACTGATCGATTAGCATCCTAATCCAGTTTTATTTATTATTAAAAATGTTATATAGATCTTTGTTGGTGGACATAATATTTGTAGGAAAAGAATGTGGTTTTGTCAGATTTGCAAATAGGTAATCATGAATTGTAAAGTGAAATCTGTCCCGATTGAGTTTTCGACCGGTTTGGAAGTTTTTTCGTCAACTGTTGTCTAGATATGGTTTATACCTGGTTCTATTTTTTTGACCGTATTCGAAAGAGGCGTATCATGTTGTAAGGGGACCGTAAATCTAAGCCTGCTAGAGTGTATGGACTTGAGCCTGTTGCGAGGAACTTGATACTTAACAAGGATGCAACGTCGTTTGGTCTGATGATGGATTTGGTGCAAGATGAGGTGACCACTAAGAGCTGGTATATTTTTCATTGTCATATCTCATATGGAACTGTGCAGGTTAATTTTTGACTTGATTGTTTGCAAATAATCCAGTTTCTAAGCACACAATAGTATAACTTAAAGATGATTGTTTGCGTTTATGATGTAGGTGAAAAGTCACAACCTGCATACAGACAGGGTGGATGTTAATATTCCCAAGAATTTTAGGACATGAAGCTGGAGGGTATGTTCCATTTATTTAAAAAGTTGTGTAACATTTATTAGTTTGAATTATATAATCTGATTGATTTAATTAACATGAACAACACAGGGTTGTGGAGAGTGTTGGGGAAGGAGTGAATGATCTTCGGCCAGGGGATCATGTGCTTCCTGTTTTCACAGGAGAATGCAAAGAGTGTGCTCACTGTATGTCCGAAGAGAGCAACATGTGTGACCTTCTCAGGATCAACACCGACAGGGTAGTCATGCTTCACGATCAAAAATCTCGGCTTTCGATCAATGGCAAACCCATCTTCCATTTTGTGAGGACTTCTACTTTCAGCGAGTACACAGTTGTTCATTTTGGATGTCTTGCGAAGATCAACCCTCTTGCCCCTCTTGATAAAGTTTGTGTCCTCAGCTGTGGGATCTCCACTGGTACAAATTTAATTTGATGTCCTGATCACTTGTTTTGTTGGATTTTTTCGACCTTATTTTGACCAAAAATAATTTGTGTTTCTTAGGGCTGGGTGCTACTTTGAATGTTGCAAAACCGAAAAAAGGCTCTTCAGTGGCGGTTTTCGGTCTAGGAGCTGTGGGACTTGCTGTATGTTTTCTCAAACTGTAACACTTAATATATGTAATTTGTATGAATCTATTTCAAATGCTGATGAATTATTTTGGAATAGGCTGCTGAAAGTGCAAGAATTGCTGGTGCTTCAAGGATCTTTAGTGTTGATCTCAATGCCAATAGATTTGAGCTTGGTAAGTATTAAAAAAATGTACATATATTGTAGCTAAAATGTGTATACACATAAACTAATCATAATGACTTTTGTTTTGTTACAACAACAAAGAAATTTGGGGTTACAGAGTTTGTGAACCCAAAAGATTACAAGAAGCCAGTGCAAGAAGCGATTGCAGAGATGACAAATGGAGGGGTTGACAGGAGTGTTGAATGCACTGATCATGTTGATGCTATGATCTCTGCTTTTGAATGTGTACATGATGTATATTTATACCCTTTGCTTGAATATATATATATATATATATATGTATTGTATAGTAGTTGTTTAACTTTTGTTGAATTTTGGTGCAAGGTTGGGGTGTTGCTGTTCTTGTGGGTGTTCCGCATAAAGACGTCGTGTTCAAGACAAGTCCCATGAATGTGTTGAACGAAAGAACTCTGAAGGGTACCTTCTTTGAAAACTATAAACCGCGATCTCATATTCCTTCGGTTGTAGAAAAGTATATGAACAAGGTAACTAACACATTGATTTTTTAGTTTACAATTACTAATAAAAAAGGTAATTGAAAATTGAAGGATTTGAGGGTGATTTTTTTTTTATAGGAACTTGAGGTGGAGAAGTTCATAACACATGAAGTACCATTTTCAGAGATCAATAAGGCCTTTGACTTGATGCTTAAAGGTGAAGGTCTTCGTTGCATTATTCGTATGGATGCATAAATAGTTTCAAACAGGGAGCAACAACTGTCCGCATTCTTTGTGTTTTGTTTCTCATCATCGTTGTTAGCTGTCTTAATCTTGATTGTAACCCATCAAAGATTTTGAGTTTGAATCAACAATAGAAATTAATGTCTATTGAATCAACAATAGATGACATATTATAATCTGTTTTTTATAAAGATATGTAACTAAACGCAAACAATTTAAATGATATATTATAATCTGTTTTTTAGTATTTGATTTCGATCGTTATTAAACCTACCCGTGTGTTCACACGGGTCTTACTACTAGTAGTAATAATAACAACAAAAAACACTAACAATGACAACAACTATTACATACTAAAAGGTTACTTGTGGTTGTATGAAAAAAGTATTGTAGCTGGTAGTACAAATTCTTATGCTTTTGGTACATCTTGCCTCTCGATTCCCTTTTAGAATGTTGCTATGTGTCTTTTCCCCATCCACTTCTTTGTTTGACATTGATGGCCTTTTTTCTTGGCGATTTGCTGCGTTATCATTGTTTCCTTCCTGTCCCTGTTGCCTTTTTTATCGTTCTAGTATGAATTACTTTGGTTTTGCATTGATTTCCTATATTTCGTTTACGGTAACGTATGTTCTTTTGTTGTCTTTCATATTTAATTTAATTTTATTTATGACATTATTGTAACATCTGCCATAAATGATTCCTAGAACCCGACCCGTTGTAACCCGAACTCGAAACGTAATACACATTTGAATTTTGTTTATATCTTTTGTATTGTTGTCGGTATATAAATTTCCTTATTATTTATTTTCCTAATTTAATACAATAATATTCAAAATCCATTAATTAGCACCCTTCATGTGAAAGTGATTCCAAACGAAGGTGAACCCAGCGAAGGTGATCTCTCATGCGAAGGTCAATGGACTCAAGCGAAGGTCATGAACGAAAGTCATTTGAGTCCAACGAAGGTGCCTCTAGAATCTAACGAAGGTCTTCCATGCGAAGGTCATACCTTCGGCAGCGAAAGAGAGCTACATAATTCAATTTTCTGAAAAAAAAAAAAAAAAGAGTAAAGTACACGGATGGTCCTTGTAGTTTATCAAAATTTTGGATTTGGTCCCTGGATTTCTAAAAGTACACGGATGGTCCGTGTGGTTTGCAATTTATAACACATTTAGTCCCCAACTTTGCCTAAAAGTACATGGATGGTCCCTGTGGTTTGCACTTTATAATGCATTTAGTCTCTAACTTGGACCTGCTGAAACCTTTAGATTTGTTAACTGTGGACTAAATGAATTACAAAGTGCAAACCACGGGGACCATCCGTGTACTTTTAAAAAGCCGGGGACCAAATTCAAAATTTTGGTAAACCACAGGGACCATCTGTGTACTTCAAAAAAAAAAAAAAACGCGTTTCGTGGATTATTTAGCATTTTGACCATTTCAAATCTCCTTTTTATGGAAAACATTATTACCTCAAGTGATGGGTCAATTAAAGCAAACTAAATGTCAATTACAACCCATAATTTGTCATTTTAAAGTCTAAAAGATTCTGTTCTTTTCATCTTTCTAAAACTCAAAACATTTCAACAAACTCTCCAAACCCACAACACTCTTCTTCATCAGCGATTTTACCAAGCTCTCAACCATCGTGTGGAATCAACGAATCATCAAAGTAATGGAACACTTCTTGTCTTGCTACTTTCATCATAGAAGGTAGTTTTATAAATTTACTTTTCTCATTATTCCTTAGTTCATGGTTTGTGTTTTCTATTCATTTTCTTTAAAATTTATATCTTTTAGAACTTGGGCCTTTAGTTGAAAATTGTGTTTTTATTTAGATTAGGTGTAAGACCCTTACTTGATTTATACGATTATCATATAGATTTCGACTATAATAGTGTATTTACGATTATACATGCACTTGAAAATACGAATTTGTTAAAACATTTTAAAAAATAAAACATTTCATCAACTTGTATATATATTCGTCGTTTAAAACATGACGACGAAGCATTACGCGGAAGCTTGAATTCTTGATCGTGTTCGGTTCTTCATTGAGCTTGATCATCCTCTGGTACTTTACATTATACCTATATTTCATAAAAACATGAAATGTTTTAGTTCTACGGAATTTATAAGTATTTAAACAAACCCGTAAGTCAAAATGAATAAATTATCAGCATTGCCAGATTTTAACCTGTCACGTACAGCGCCGGTTGCTAGGTCTCTAAAACCAAAGTGGTCATAAACATTAAAATGAATAAATTATCAGCATTGCCAGATTTTAACCTGTCACGTACAGCGCCGGTTGCTAGGTCTCTAAAACCAAAGTGGTCATAAACATAAGTTATTGAAGTTTATAACGAATTAAAACGAATACGTAGTGCAAAAACAACACAGCAGTAGCTTTTGCTAGATTTAACACCATATATCGTAGCCGTCGTGTGCCGTGACCAAGTTTGGAGTTCTCCGTCGCGTGACGCGAGGACCCTATTTCGACAAAAAGGTTTGTTTTCAAACATGCACATTCCCAGCCAAGTTAGTTTTTACTAAAACATCCATAACTTGTTCGATTTTGATCCGATTTACGTCACGTTTCTTCCTACGTGATCATAATTCGATTCTCCATCACATGGAGTTAAAATCCGACATCCGGAATAATAAAATTCTTGAGTTTTAAGCCCTCAGCTTTATATTTTTCTACAAAATTTTGACTTGTTCATGATTTTATCAAACAACCTTGTTTGTTGCATTCATTTTCTCATGAACATATTGTTATAATTGTTTCATATTATCTTAGGTTCAAATCACGGGATTTTATGCATTCTTAACCCGTCATCGACGCCCCCTTGAAACCCCAAAAGCCACCGACGCTGAAATTGACTGCCTACGCAACATATTTGCCGACTCAACTCTTTGTAGGCCGTCGTTGACGGCTTGGGACCCCGTCGCCGTTGCAACCTCTAGCCTTTCTTTAAAGAAAATATGGGAAAAAATATACACTTTATACAAAAGAGGGTCTACGTGAAAAAAAAAAAATCCTAAAAGTAATTAAAAATCTTTTTTGTGAATTTTTATGGGTTTAAAGGAAAAATGAAATCCGTTTTAACGTATCCTACCCCCCCCCCCCCCGAATAATCATGTATTGTCCCCAATACACAGAAGTCTAACACGTACCTTACATCTTCATGCCCTGTTCGTGGTTTCTGGAACCTCACACAACAAGGAGGTTAATACGAAACGAAATAACGATGAAAATAAAGAACTACAATGAACAAAGCAATTAAAACTGTACAAACTCTACAAGGTGTCACCGATCCTTAGTTGACCTCATATGTAGGAATCCGTGCCAAGAAGCTTACCGACTCTTTGTTCACATCATTTTCCTCGTTACCATTGAGAAACGGTTTTAGCCGATGGCCGTTGTTCGTTTGTTTTGACCCATCCTTAGGGTCCTCAATGGTAACATCCCCCCAATTGATCGACCAGCGTAACAACATGCGGGCCCATCCACTTACTCTTGAGATTTCCGGGAAAGAATTTGAGTCTCAAGTTGTAAAGCCAAACCTTTTAACCCACAACAAACTCCTTCTTCTTTAGCTTGGCTTCATGTGCCCTCTTCATTCCATCTTTGTACTTTAAGGCACACTCATATGCCTCCTCCCGAAGATCTTCCAACTCACATTGCTTTAGCTTTCATTACTTACCTGCATGATCATATTTGACATTAACTTCCTTAATAGACCAAAGCGCATGATGAACAAGTTCAACCGGTATGTGACAACTTTTACCGTAAACTAAGCGGTAAGGTGTAGTGCCAATAGGAGTTTTATGCGTTGTTTGGTAGGCCCGTAAGGCATCATTCAACATTGTTGACCAATCCTTTCGGTCCGGTCGAATGGTCTTTTGTAAAATTTCCTTGATTTGCCTATTAGACACTTCCACTTGACCACTCGTTTGCGGGTGGTAGGGGTAGCTATGCGATGGTCAACACCGTACCGTTTCAATAGTTTTCCAAAATTAAAATTCTTGTAGTGAGATCCCCTATCACTAATGATAACTCAGGGAACCCCAAATCGTGCAATAATATTAGTTTGGACAAAATTACAAACCACGACCCATTTGGATACATAATCGGCCGCCACCAAAATGTATAAGTTGCCATGTGAATTCGGTAATGGGCCCATGAAATCAATCCCTCACACATCAAAAATATCAACAATGAGGATCGGTTGCATGGGCATCTCATCCCGTTTAGAAATTCCCTCTAACTTTTGACACTCTACACAATTTTTAGCATAATTGAAAGCATCCTTGACGTGACCATGCCGTCCCGGTCAGTCAAAAACCCAATTAAACCTAGGTCGCTAGAGTAAGTCAGGTATCGAATCCATGAAGAGCAGGTGGTCAGTATCGCACGACCCGTTCGATTAGTTAGGCTATTTACAAATAATGTACAAGGTGATTATGAAGATTGCTAATTTTATTTGTTTAACTAGTTTGAAAATAAATCGGAGTGAACCGACAATGGGTATTATCTAAAACACTTGCGATTAACTAAAATTGCAACTAAAACACTAACTAGAAAGTTGAAACAAGAAATGAGAATACGGATCACACCCGATTCGATAATTGCAAGACCTAGGGTTCCTACATGTTTTAACTTGATTCAATTGCATATAGTGATTAACGGATTACTATCACGAAGCTTAGGTGCCAATTGCTATCAACGTCATAGATAACAGACCGTAATGCACTTCGTTGCCTCGAACATGTAAATCCTAACCTACGATAAGGCATAAGTGCACAAATTCATTTCGCAAAGTCATAACTTTATCATCATTCGACAATTCACAAATTTAATTCAAATGCATGACAATTATCATAAGTTTCAAATACCAAACAATTTGTCACAAAACCAAATTAAAATACAAATGTATAAACCCTAGAAATCTTACAACATCTACACCGGGGTGAAACCGAAGAGACTAGCCGCTCATGGTTGGGTGAACGCGATCACTGGCCGACAAACACGAACACGGAGCCATGACCTTGAGCCTTGAGGAGTGGTGGAGGATAGGGTTTGAATGGTGAATGAAGATGATGGTGATGGTGGAATGATGGAGATGGTGATTTGATTAGGGTTAGGATGAAGATTGAGTTAGTGGGTAGTGTTAGAATAGGTAAGAGAGTTAGGTGATAATGTTAGATGATGATTAGATGATGTTTATTGTCACACCCTCAAATTTCCACATGCGGAGTACTACTGCGAGGACGTGTGACATGACCAGGATCCAACCACCAATTATACTGAGCATTGGTTAATAGTAATAATGATCACCAACCATAATGGTTAGCAAATATTATAGTTCAAAGTTCAAAGTTTAAGTTCAAAATAACAGTTTAAGTAGGTAGCGGAAGCATAAGCAAACAGTTTAAAACAGAATTCAGAGTTCAAATTTATTTAGAACCCAACACATGGGTTTAGACGACCACTACACATCCCCAAGCCGCAAGCTCCTGAGTCACTGGGTACCTGCAAAGCATGCAGTAGGGTATCAACAGAATGTTGGCGAGTTCACAAGATGTCCAGTTTTTAACTTTTCGAAAACGTAGGTTGTTTAGATAAAGCGTTTATAATCACATCATGGGGAGCTACCCCATATGAAAGCTACTAAACGGGCGTTACCGAAACTGTTGACGAGAAGATTTTTGTGCCCCAGGTCAATGTCTATCGTCATTGACCAAGATGCAAGGTCTACTAGTTCACGCCCGATCTCCCGCGGTCACGGTATGAGGTTGTCAAACCTAATAGCGCTATCAACTAATAACCCGTTCGCCCCGGCGATTAATCGGTACAATAAGCAGGGACTTTATATGATAGAGATTCGTTTAGTTTTTGCTAGTCATGATATAAATATTATCCAAACGTATCTCCCCCGAAAATAGTAATTTAAATTATACCCAAGCGCATTTCCCCCAGAAATATTAGTTTGAAAGCATTCCTTAGTTTGTTCGTGTCCCTCCCTGGGACGCATGCTTATAGTGTGTGAACTCACCTTAGGTTGCTCGGTAGTTAGTATGTTTATCCTAAGTTTGGTCAACCACGTCCTACGATGGTTACCAATTGTTAGGACTGTTTGTAAATGAATCACGTATTGTACACATATATCAAGTAATCACATATAGCACGTTATTCACAGCAGCGTATAAACAATGAGTAGTTTACACGTAACACCTATTTCCAAAAATCATAAGTGATAGGGACGTGGGTTCTTATATATAACCACTTAATACAACCTCAATCAGTTGTGCGATAGAAAGTCATGTGCGATCAACAATTTGAAGTGGTGGGGGCAGTTAATTTGAGTATGCATTTAAAACAACTTGTGCGATTCATGTTAGGATATGCAAAATAAGTGATTGGGCCTAGCTAATAAATGTGCAGTCAAACATGTTGTGCGATTGGTGAGGTGTTGTGCGATTTAATCAAATAAAGGTGTACAATGCAGGTGGTGGGGGCCAGGTTTTTATTATGCGCTCAGATGATGTACGGTTCTATATATTGTGCGATTGGATAAAACATTCATTCCCTTCATCCTCCTAGATCAAACCGAATACGACAAAGAGCACATAACACATGATTTCAAATCAAGCAATCTTCTTGTGGGTTGTACCCAATGCATATTCGTTTGTATATTTCATGAAAACAACACATATTCAACTACAGTTATCATCACCATTATTTCAAAACATCATGCTAACAATATACGCATGACAAGGTTGTACCCTGGGCATGTGTAGTTGTACATCTATATGAAAACCCAGTTTCACAATATTCAACATGAACAGATTTAACATCAAGAAGCACACTTTACTATCAGATCTAGAAGTTCATGCAAACGTTACTTTGATCATGCTTCCTACATGTTTCTTATTCATATCAGTAGTTCGCGTATAGCAGCTAATCAGTGATTATCTTCATCGTTTCTACAGACCCTTGACCTCACTGTTTTATAAACTAACATTCAAACATGAAACAAAACAAGTTGTACCTTGAGAATGCTTTGTGGTACATTCAAAGGAAACCCAGTAATAAATATCATACAACATTCATATTTTATTGCTCATCCAAGGCTATTAATCAACGAGATACTTTTAGACATGCATTACGACACAATATATTTAACAGTCAAGCATGGAACTTTTTCATCAACACATTCGAATGTCATTCTTTTATGATGTCACAAGTTTATGTTATTATCTACACCAGCCTAACTCATATGAATATAGCTCATAAAATCAGTCATTCATTTTACACATACAACTTCAAGTTTTCAAATAGATTTATATCATCAAGCACACAAATAAGGACGTCGTTCTAACCTGGTTCCGATGTAGTGTGTGTGTGTCGGAAGAATGGAACGGAAACGGAGCTCCGGGCTGAGTGTGAGTTATTGGAGGTACAGTCGGAGCGTTGTGAGCTGCCGGAGGTTGGACGGAGAGTACGGGTCGTCAGAGTTTGGTCGGAGGAGAAGGAGCTAGGTCGGAGAAGAAAGGCGGCTGAGTATGTTTACGAGAAAAGTGTCATGGTCGTCGAGCAGCTTTGATCGGAGGTGGAGGGTATGTGGGTTGCAGGTTGTTTTGGGAAGAAGAAGAACTTTTGGAGAGAGAAAAGGGTATAGGATTGCTGCTAATAATGACCGAAAAAAATGATTTAGGTTTGCCGGCTGAGTGTATTTATATATTCTCATTTAATTGGATCGCACAATTCATGTGTGCTCTCACAATCCCTTGTGCGACTCTATTAGGGCATCTAGAAGGTGTCTCTTGGGCCTATTTGGAGGAGTGGGCTCTAATAATTTGGGCAATTTTTATCTAAGTGTCTTAATAGTACAAATAGCCCCATGTAAAACGCTCATACAAGGTAAATAATTAATTCACTAGTTATAAATCCAAGATAAATACTCAAATCATATAAATCGAGTAACAAGGTTTCTAGTTTAAAGAATTAAAACGTACGGGTCAAACCCGAAGTGTCACATTATCCCCAAGTTTTAGAAACTTTCGTCCCGAAAGTTAGAAAACAGCCATTGACAAGCTGGTGAGTTACAATGTTCCCGTTGGGTGTCACATCATCCCCCCGTTAGTTTGGAATTTCGTCCCGAAATTCTGTTGTAGCTTCAGTGCTGGGAGTTTCGTTTGGGAACAACTGGGGATACTTGCGCTTCATCTGGTCTTCCCGCTCCCAGGTAAACTCTGGGCCACGACGCGAGTTCCAACGAACTCGTACGATAGGTATCTGGCTACGTTTGAGGGTCTTGATTTCTCGATCCGTGATCTCAACTGGTTCCTCAGTAAAGTGTAGCTGTTCGTCAAAAGTGAGTTCCTTGAAAGGAATGATGAGTGTTTCATCCGACAGACACTTCTTCAGATTAGACACGTGAAAGACGTTGTGCACCGCACTCAGTTCTTCCGGCAGATTCAGTCTATAAGCAACCTTACCGATCTTCTCGGTAATTTCAATTGGTCCAACATATCGCGGATTCAGCTTGCCCCGTTTACCAAAACGAACGACACCCTTCCAGGGTGAGACTTTAAGTAGAACCCGGTCACCGACCTGGAATTCTAGTGGTTTCCTACGCTTATCAGCGTAACTTTTCTGATGGTCACGAGCTGCCGCCATGCGTTGTCTGATCTGGGCAATCTTTTCCGTTGTGTCTACCACCAGTTCTGGGCCTGTGATCTGACTGTCACCAACTTCCGCCCAGCAAAGAGGTGATCGACATTTACGACCGTACAATGCCTCAAAGGGTGCTGCGTGAATGCTGGTGATGTAGCTGTTATTATACGAGAATTCCACTAGTGGTAGGTGCTTCTCCCAACTCTTGCCAAAATCGATCACACATGCCCTAAGCATGTCTTCTAAGGTTTGGATGGTGTGTTCAGACTGCCCATCCGTTTGTGGATGATAGGTGGTGCTCATGTCTAAACATGAGCCAAAGGATTTGTGCATAGCTTGCCACAACTCCGAAGTAAAACGTGCGTCTCGATCGGAAATAATGGAAGTTGGCACTCCGTGCCTTGACACTACTTCCTTTAAGTAAATGTCTGCCAAGGTAGAGAACTTGTCTGTTTCTTTAGTAGCCAAAAAGTGTGCAGACTTGGTCAATCGATCCACCATCACCCAAATAGTGTCATTTCCTCGTTGGGATCTAGGTAGGCCAGTAAGGAAATCCATGGAAATTTGCTCCCATTTCCATTTCGAGATCTCTGGTTGCTTGAGTAGGCCCGCTGGTTTTTGATACTCAGTCTTGACTCTCGCGCAAGTCAAACATTTGCTGACATATGTTGCTATGTGGGCTTTCATGCCAGGCCACCAATATGTAGTGTTTAAGTCGTGGAACATCTTATCCGAACCAGGATGTACTGAGTAACAGGACTTATGGGCTTCGTCCATCACAAGTTCACGTAGACCTCCATAGAGTGGAACCCAAATGCGCCCTGTCACATAGTAAGCGCCGTCTCCCTTTTGTTCCAAACGTTTCCTCGATCCCCGCAGGGACTCAGCCCTGACGTTCTCTGGTTTCAATGCTTCGACTTGAGCACCTCGTATCTGAGTAGGGAGGTTAGACTGGATGGTAAGTTGTAGCGCACGCACGCGCTTGGGTGTAGTGTCCTTTCGGCTGAGGGCGTCTGCCACGACATTGGCTTTGCCCGGATGGTACCTGATTGCTCAAGACTCCTGTGATCGGTGTAAATGGTGCACCTGGTACCGTACATGTAATGTCTCCATATCTTAAGAGCGAAAACCACTGCTCCCAATTCCAAGTCGTGCGTAGTGTAGTTTCTTTCGTGAGTTTTAAGTTGTCGAGAAGCGTAAGCAATAACTTTCTCGCGTTGCATTAACACGCAACCGAGCCCATGAATTGACGCATCGCAGTAAACCACAAAGTCGTCGGTACCTTCAGGTAACGAGAGAATAGGAGCACTACAAAGATTATCCTTTAGCTTCTGAAAGGCAGACTCCTGAGCATCATTCCACTTGTAAGCAATACCCTTTTGGGTGAGAGTCGTGAGGGGCTGAGCAATCTTCGAAAATCCCTTGATGAATCTGCGATAGTATCCTGCCAATCCCATGAATTGGCGGAACTCGGTCGGAGTCTTAGGTGTAGGCCAATTCTTTATAGAGTCGATCTTAGCTGGGTCGACAAGAATTCCGTCCTTATTGACCACGTGCCCAAGGAAGTGGACTTCTCGAAGCCAGAAGTCGCATTTCGAGAACTTGGCGTACAGTTGCTCATTGCGAAGGAGTTCGAGAATAAGACGCAGGTGCTGTTCATGCTCCTCTTGATTCTTCGAGTAGATCAGAATGTCGTCGATAAATACAATTACAAATTTGTCGAGGTAAGGCTTACACACCCGGTTCATGAGATCCATGAAAACCGCAGGCGCGTTAGTCATTCCAAATGGCATGACGAGGAACTCGTAATGACCATAATGGGTTCTGAACGCAGTTTTGGAGATGTCTTCGTCACGGACTCTCAGCTGATGATAACCAGATCGCAGGTCAATCTTAGAGTAGTAGCTCGATCCTTGCAACTGATCAAATAGATCGTCGATGCGTGGGAGTGGGTAACGATTCTTGATGGTAACCTTGTTCAACTCACGATAGTCGATGCACATTCGAAATGTGCCATCCTTCTTTTTGACAAAGAGCACTGGTGCTCCCCAGGGCGACGAACTAGGACGGATAAATACTTTGTCTAACAGTTCTTGTAGTTACGTAGAAAGTTCCTTCAGTTAAGCGGGAGCTAGTCGATAAGGCGCACGAGCTATAGGTGCTGCTCCGGGAGCTAGCTCGATTTGGAATTCGACCTCACGGTGAGGAGGGAGTCCAGGTAGTTCTTCAGGAAATACCTCGGGGTAGTCGCGTACAACTGGAAAATTCTTGATCTTCTTTTCCTTTTCCTGGGTGTTGGTGACAAGTGCTAAGATAGCGGTGCGCCCCTTTCGTAAATACTTCTGGGCTTTTAAGAACGAGATGATGCCTGTGACTTTTCCGCCTTTGTCACCTTGAACGATGAGGGGTTTACCAGAACGACGAGGGATACGAACCATTTTCTCTTGACAGAGGATTTCAGCCCGATGCTTGGATAACCAATCCATACCAATGACAACGTCGAAGCTTCCAAGAACGATAGGGAAAAGATCGATGCTAAAAGTCTGACCAGACAACACTAGTTTGCAGTTACTGAGGATGTGTGAGGCTTCGATGTTCCTACCATTTGCTAACTCAACGGTATGCTTAGAACTTAACATCGTAGGTGTACGCTTAAGCTTCTTATTAATTCGTAGGGATATATAGCTAGCATCGGCTCCAGAATCAAATAATACAGAAACCTAACGATCATCAAGTAGGAACTTACCCGCCACGACGTTGGGGTCATTCCTCGCTTCTCCAGCCCCAATGACAAAAGCCCTTCCTCTAGCACCATTCCCAGCATTGTTGTTGTTTTGAGTGTTGTTCCCAGCGCCCTGATTGTTGCCGTTCTGATTCAGCTGGGGGTAATTCCTCTTAATGTGTCCTTCAGCTCCACACTGGAAACAACCCTTGACATTCCCATGATGTTGCTGCTGCTGTTGTTGGTTCTGCCCTGCGGGACGTGGACTCCTACAGTCCTTGGCCTCATGCCCTGTGACACCTGTGTCACTTCAACCATCAAAAAAATGCCAAACCAAATAAATATTGTATTTCATACTTGGGATTTGTAAAAATATGTGTATCATTTGCACATATCAATTCTTGTCTGATTTCAAGCTCTAAATCGCTTTCTGGAAGGTTATACGCGCACTGATGCGTAAATATAACCAGTTTAACGCAACCAACACTCCGGAATAGTGAAATAAGCTTAACATACCTTAAATAACCTCCATATAACTTAGAAATAAGTTTTGGATGGTTTGGTGTGTTGAAATCAAGTTTGTTCGATCGCAGGGACTAATTGTGTCAAACTGCGAAACTATACCGATTCGTATAGTAACGAACCTTCCGGAACTTGATCATAAGTTAAATATGCCCTAAATATCCTTTACATAGCTTAGAATTAGGCTTTGAGGTGTTTGGTGCGCAAAAATAAACTTTTGGTCATTTAGGGAGTAAAAGCGTCAAAAAGTGCATAAGTTTGCATTTTCGCGCATATCTTACGTTCTAAATATATTTCAGACATCCAAAAATTTATGTAAGCATTAAAATATTTTATTTTAGTATTTGGCATAAGAAAATTCCATTCGTCGCTTGATTTGGATCGTTTTTGCGTTCGTTACGACTTCCGTCTAATTACCGAACAACGCAACTGTACGACCAAACGAGCCGACATTCGGGATATTTTTTAGCACATTTCTAGTTCCCTATACTATAACTTCATTTTAGAGCCTTGAAATGAGGTTAACGGGGCTTAAACGTGTCAAAAATGAGCCGAAATGCAAGATTCTAAAGTTCAGGGACCAAAATTGACATTCTGCCATAGTTATCTTAGGAAGGGACCAAAATGAAAAATCTAAATTCCAGCTTGTTCCAGCTGTTCCCCTCATTTTCACATGGTTTTAATGAAACTATGGGCTCCCATGGTTTCACAAAACCATGGGCACATGTGTACGGATGAGATCGAAGCTCGTTTTGCGATGAACGATCCTAACGGTTCTAGATTTCCTATAAATACCCACCATGTTTTCATTCATTCCTCACATTTGAATCTGATTCAAGCTCTTTAAGTGGAAGTATATGCTTCCTACCTGAGAGAGAATCGGGTTCAAATCTTGCGGGGACCTTCTGTAAGTATTCTTTCGTTCTTTTCTTTCGTTTTTCGCTTAAAAGTCAAACTGCGTTTGACTTTCTGCATTGACCAGTTTATGGCCAATGCGAAGTTCGTTTGAACTTCATAACGTTAGCGTAATCACGATGGTTATAGTCCCTAGTAACTATACCTACTAATTACCACGTTATCTAGGCTCAGTGACGAGTCGTAGCTTCGGCCAGAATACGTATTCTCGCGTATTTTGTAACCAAGCTACTTTTAGGTATCACAACCGTTTGTTTTGATACCAAACCTGTTTTCTAACTTTGTTAAACATGTTTTGACATGTTTAGCTCGTCACTTTTAGTTTAGTGCTTGTGTAGAGTCGTAAGTCAAGCGGACTAAACACCCGCTTAGACTTTCGAACACGACCCGTTTGGTCGATCATTAGGATCCGACCAAACATGTTTAGTGACCATAGTTGTATAGGGAATAACCTTCCGAGGTTATACCTTATGGTCACTTCGTTTAAGTAGTTGTATGATAGGTAGTGTATATGCGTTAGGTAAATTACCAAAATACCCTTTTTATGCATAGTTGACATTTAAGCATATGTAACCCAAACTTTTGTCATTTAGCTAATTATGCAACATAATTAAACATGTTTAGGCATATAATACTTGTCATAAGACTAGTTAGGCGGCCCGAACGCGTTTTACGCAAATGACGCGTTAAAGTAGCGTAAGCTACCTAAACGGGTCGTGATAGGTCGTAAGTACTTAGGATAGGTTTCATTTTAGTATGTAGGCCTTTTTAAACCATATCATATGAGTTCCCACACTCATTTGGTTTACGAAACCTTATACTATCCGATCTCCCGATTTAGCTCCGGTTTATTTATGTAGTTATCAATATTAGGTGCCGTTTGATTCCGTGCTCGTCTAGCTTTGCTTGGTGGTTATCCTAGGACTTCTAAGCAATCTCAAGTGAGTACATAGTCCCCTCTTTAAATGTTTTCAACTGTTTTGGGGTGAAGCATGTGTACATATCTGTTATTTTCATGATTTCAAAGTATAATTGATTATACATGTTAGTACTTATCTTTTGACAAACTAAATGACTATCTATGGTTTAAACACTGATTTTTCAAAGATTATGAAATTAATTGTTGGAATAGTACTTATTTTTGTTCACCAGACCGGTTGGTAGTATGATATAGCGCTATAGGATTTGACACCCCATTCCTGTTGTCATGGAATGTCTGAAACCAATTTGTTGCTCCATCCAAATAGGGATTGCCTTTGTGGTATTTCTATAGTCTCAAAGGTGTATTTTGATACACTAGGTCTGAATGAATTCTTAAATCACATTATTTTTGTATATTAAGTTATACTCCCAAAAAGTATAGTTTGATATGCTCTCATATATTGTACAAAAACCAACATATATTTTGTTAATCATTAAAACATAGTTTGATATGTTATCTTCATAATCCAAAACCTAGTTTTAATTTGTTATTTTCAAACCAAGACATAGTTTAATATGTTATTTATAAATCCAAAGTATACTTTTGATATACTACTGAAAACTTATTTATTTTACCAACTAAAGTATGGTTAATATACGATTTACTTAATGACTGGCTTTTGGTTAGTGTTTAGATAACGGGACGGGTGTAATGTGATGAAAACATGGTAGATACGCCGCTGATACTTCTTATATATAAGTGTTTTCATCGCTTTACATACCGTGGCGTTATTTAGTACACTTGGGTTAACGGTTTTGAAACTGAAATATATTTTAATATATTACTTATTCGACTTTCTTAAAACCAAAGTATACTTTTATATATACTATGAATCTTTTTATCAAAATATTGTTTTTCAAACAATATGTTTTTATACAAACTTATTCTATTTACTTATTCAATTTCCTATGTATTATTATCTAATATCATCTGATTTCTTACAAATGATTTATAAAAGAAAACCTTTTTTCAAGGATCATGACTACTTTTCTTAAAACATTTTCTTTAAACTTATAAGTCATGAATCCTAAATAAATAAAACCTATGTATCTCACAGGCATTTTTATGCTGACGTACCTATTTTTACACATGTTTCAGGTACTGCTCTATGATGATTGATGATATATGCTACATTTAGGATGGACTCTGCCTTAGCGACTTTAAAACTTGAAAGATAATAGTTGTACTTATTTGATTGTTTTAAAATAATGAGTTCATTTATTCAATAAAACAAAATTATTTATTCCATGGTTGTGAAACAATGATTCTGTTACAACACTCCCCGACGTTTCCGCCACGTTTTGTTGTTTTACGTGGTCGGGGTGTGACAGAAAAGTTGGTATCAGAGCCAATGGTTATAGGGAATTAGGTTATTAGTGATGCTTTGACCTAGACTATAACCTTCTAGGACCCTAACACAAGTTATCTTGTGTTTAGTTTTAAAACAATATCGTCACTTATTCTTAGGTGACAACCACAATAAGAACACAAATTTCTGTCCCGCTTTGAAAACTAATCATCTGTTCTAGGATGATTTATTATATGGTTTTGTATCCTTTAAGTTTTCAAAATCCTGTCAAAGTTTGGTCTAAATAATGTGAACACGTGCAAACTGGAAGGGTGGATGCCTGTACCCTGAGTTTTCTGTCTAAGGCTAGAGTGTTCGTACAAATCCGCAGTATCGGACCAGTCACTCTTACCTGGGAACTCTTGGGGTGAGTGTCCACTTATAGGCGAGCATGTCTTCGCGATACATTATATTGACCCATTTACTTTGATTAGTCACGGTCTCATTTGTTTTTCTTAGGTAACAAACAAATGATCGCAATTTTATGCATTATTATTCTGTTTTCATTTCCCTTGTTTCCTCCCATGTCTCCCATTTTCTTCATGGTGCCTCTTCATCGCAACAACAATGT
The DNA here is from genome assembly GCF_002127325.2 of Helianthus annuus. Lineage (NCBI taxonomy): Eukaryota > Viridiplantae > Streptophyta > Magnoliopsida > Asterales > Asteraceae > Helianthus > Helianthus annuus. The sequence continues at coordinate 118,716,420 of NC_035443.2, forward strand.
CCGAACTAGGTGCTGCAATTGTCCATCAATTAGGCGTCGTACTACCAGAAGGCCGTTGATTTAGCTATCACCGTGACTCGTCTCAGGGATGAAGCCATACAAGGGAACCGCTCCTTAGAGCAATTAATGCCACCATCATCATCCGAATCAAATACCCTGTTTCAAATGTACCCACGGTGGACGATGGGGACATTTGGTTAACATGTGCTGCTTTGCAATCCAAAGCAAAGCTGTTACAAATCCTGCTGCTGCTCAACCTTCAAACTCTGCTTCATATGTCGCTTGGCATATCTAGCACCTCAACCTCATGAACTTTCTACCTTGTATATCGACTTAAGCACGCCTAGTGCAAGGTGTCGAAACACCTCTCGTTACACAAAAATCCAAAATCCATATAGGATCTTTCTACCCTCATAATTAGATCCTTATGGATGATCATCAATCAAATCGGAGACCTAAATTGAATTATTCGTATGTCTTAATACGTATATTACGATTCAATAAGGATAAATCCGGATTCCTATTAAGATCTTTCTATCTCCATAGTTAGATTCTTATGTTTAAAGTGCCAAACGAAATCCACGAATTGGATTCCTGGTGTGCTTTAAATATCCGTGCCCAAATATAACAAATTAATAATCAAGTTAATCAATTATGTGATTATGTGCTTATGTGTTTTCTTATATGTTTTGTGTTTTTATGTGATCCATCCAAATCCTCATAGAATCTTCCATATCTCATATGAGGGATTCATAGTAGGATAACTAAAGGTACTATCTTAAATCCTTAATGGACTTCAACGTTGTAGTTAAGTCCCATGGGTTATAAAGTACTATTCTATAATTGGACCCCTTGAGTGGTCTAGTTAAACAGATTGATTTGAAAATCTGGATAGGAATATCATGTGATGATATAATTGAAAAGATCCCTTAAGTGGTCTATTTAAGGAGATCGTACGACGATCTAGTTAAGAAGATCACGTGTTGATCTAGTTAAAAGGGTCGTTCGTTGATCTAGTTAAAAAAAAGATCCTTTGGTGGTCTAGACAAATCGCTTCATGTTTATTCAATTGATTTTTCCCATACGCATTATGAAATGAATTGTGCGGACTGTGCAAGGAATTACGTAATTATGGAGGCCTACATAATTATGGAATTTAGTGCACAGAAACCACAGGAAGTTTGGTCATGTGTTAAGACCTATAGTAACAAGAGTAATGATACGGGATAAGTCTTGGACTTTGACCGATGTCATTTTATCTTACACTCCCCAATTCTGATTTCAAGCACACACAAGTTTCCTATGATAATTCTTCATAAGAAACGTTCTCCTGTCCATAGTTTGGAACTCCATGTTTTGCTACTACAAGGACTTCACTTTGAGGGTTGACAATTTCGCTAAAAAAATCCTAACATGGCCCAGAGTCTTACTTAGGGTTTAATGGATTCATTTGAAAGCGAAACCGTCATAGTTGTCTTCACAAGTTTCCTCTAAAATTAAATTTCGGGATGAAATTTCCTAAAGTAGGGGAGACTGTGACACCTGTGTCACATCAACCATCAAACAAATGCCAAACCAAAGAAATATCGTATTTTATACTTGGGATTTGTAAAAATATGTGTATCATTTGCACATATCAATTCTTGTCCGATTTCAAGTTCTAAATCGCTTTCTGGAAGGTTATACGCGCACTGATGCGTAAATATAACCAGTTTAACGCAACCAACACTCCAGAATAGTGAAATAAGCTTAACATACCTTAAATAACCTCCATATAACTTAGAAATAAGTTTTGGATGGTTTGGTGTGTTGAAATCAAGTTTGTTCGATCGCAGGGACTAATTGTGTCAAACTGCGAAACTATACCGATTCGTATAGTAACGAACCTTCCGGAACTTGATCATAAGTTAAATATGCCCTAAATATCCTTTACATAGCTTAGAATTAGGCTTTGAGGTGTTTGGTGCACAAAAATAAACTTTTGGTCATTTAGGGACTAAAAGCGTCAAAAAGGGCATAAGTTTGCATTTTCGCGCATATCTTACGTTCTGAATATATCCGGACATCCAAAAATTTATGTAAGCATTAAAATATTTTATTTTAGTGTTTGGCATAAGAAAATTCCATTCGTCGCTTGATTTGGATCGTTTTTGCGTTCGTTACGACTTCCGTCGTAATTAACCGAACAACACAACCGTACGACCAAATGAGCCGACATCCGGGATGTTTTTGAGCACATTTCTAGTTCCCTATACTATAACTTCATATTAGAGCCTTGAAATGAGGTTAACGGGGCTTAAACGTGTCAAAAATGAGCCGAAATGCAAGATTCTGAAGTTCAGGGACCAAAATTGACATTCTGCAATAGTTATCTTAGGAAGGGACCAAAATGAAAAATCTAAATTCCAGCTTGTTCCAGATGTTCCCCTCATTTTCACATGGTTTTAATGAAACGATGGGCACCCATGGTTTCACAAAACCATGGGCACATGTGTACGGATGAGATCGAAGCTCGTTTTGCGATGAACGATCCTAACGGTTCTAGATTTCCTATAAATACCCACCATGTTTTCATTCATTCCTCACATTTGAATCTGATTCAAGCTCTCTAAGTGGAAGTATATGCTTCCTACCTGAGAGAGAATCGGGTTCAAATCTTGCGGGGACCTTCTGTAAGTATTCTTTCGTTCTTTTCTTTCGTTTTTCACTTAAAAGTCAAACTGCGTTTGACTTTCTGATAACGTTAGCGTAATCACGATGGTTATAGTCCCTAGTGACTATACATACTGATTACCACGTTATCTAGGCTCAGTGACGAGTCGTAGCTTCGGCCAGAATACGTATTCTCGCGTATTTTGTAACCAAGCTACTTTTAGGTATCACAACCGTTTGTTTTGATACCAAACCTGTTTTCTAACTTTGTTAAACATGTTTCGACATGTTTAGCTCGTCACTTTTAGTTTAGTGCTTGTGTAGAGTCGTAAGTCAGGCGGACTAAACACCCGCTTAGACTTTCGAACACGACCCGTTTGGTCGATCATTAGGTTCCGACCAAACATGTTTAGTGACCATAGTTGTATAGGGAATAACCTTCCGAGGTTATAACTTATGGTCACTTCGTTTAAGTAGTTGTATGATAGGTAGTTTATATGCCTTAGGTAAATTACCAAAATACCCTTTTTATGCATAATTAATATTTAAGCATATGTAACCCAAACTTTTGTCATTTAACTAATTATGCAACATAATTAAACATGTTTAGGCATATAATACTTGTCATAAGACTAGTTAGGCGGTCCGAACGCGTTTTACGCAAATGACGCGTTAAAGTAGCGTAAGCTACCTAAACGGGTCGTGATGGGTCGTAAGCACTTAGGATAGGTTTCATTTTAGTATGTAGGCCTTGTTAAACCATATACTATGAGTTCCCACACTCATTTGGCTTACGAGACCTCATACCATCCGATCTCCCGATTTAGGTCCGGTTTATTTATGTAGTTATCAATATTAGGTGCCGTTTGATTCCGTGCTCCTCTAGCTTTGCTTGGTGGTTATCCTAGGACTTCTAAGCAATCTCAAGTGAGTACATAGTCCCCTCTTTTACTGTTTTCAACTGTTTTGGGGTGAAGCATGTGTACCTATCTGTTATTTTCATGATTTCAAAGTATTATTGATTATACACGTTAGTACTTATCTTTTGACAAACTAAATGACTATCTATGGTTTAAACACTGATTTTTCAAAGATTATGAAATTAATTGTTGGAATAGTACTTATTTTTGTTCACCAGACCGGTTGGTAGTATGATATAGCGCTATAGGATTTGACACCCCATTCCTGTTGTCATGGAATGTCTGAAACCAATTTGTTGCTCCATCCAAATAGGGATTGCCTTTGTGGTATTTCTATAGTCTCAAAGGTGTATTTTGATACACTAGGTCTGAATGAATTCTTAAATCACATTATTTTTGTATATTAAGTTATACTCCCAAAAAGTATAGTTTGATATGCTCTCATATATTGTACAAAAACCAACATATATTTTGTTAATCATTAAAACATAGTTTGATATGTTATCTTCATAATCCAAAACCTAGTTTTAATTTGTTATTTTCAAACCAAGACATAGTTTAATATGTTATTTATAAATCCAAAGTATACTTTTGATATACTACTGAAAACTTATTTATTTTACCAACTAAAGTATGGTTAATATACTATTTACTTAATGACTGGCTTTTGGTTAGTGTTTAGATAACGGGACGGGTGTAATGTGATGAAAACATGGTAGATACGCTGCTGTTACTTCTTATATGTAAGTGTTTTCATCGCTTTACATACCGTGGCGTTATTTAGTACACTTGGGTTAACGGTTTTGAAACTGAAATATATTTTAATATATTACTTATTCGACTTTCTTAAAACCAAAGTATACTTTTATATATACTATGAATCTTTTTATCAAAATATTGTTTTTCAAACAATATGTTTTTATACAAACTTATTCTATTTACTTATTCAATTTCCTATGTATTATTATCTTATATCATATGATTTCCTACAAATGATTTATAAATGAAAACCTTTTTCAAGGATCATGACTACTTTTCTTAAAACATTTTCTTTAAACTTATAAGTCATGAATCCTAAATAAATAAAACCTATGTATCTCACAGGCATTTTTATGCTGACGTACCTATTTTTACACATGTTTCAGGTACTGCTCTATGATGATTGATGATATATGCTACACTTAGGATGGACTCTGCCTTAGCGACTTTAAAACTTGAAAGATAATAGTTGTACTTATTTGATTGTTTTAAAACAATGAGTTCATTTATTCAATAAAACAAAATTATTTATTCCATGGTTGTGAAACAGTGATTTTGTTACAACACTCCCCGACGTTTCCGCCACGTTTTGTTGTTTTATGTGGTCGGGGTGTGACATGCCCCATCTTGTTACATCGCTGACACTAACTTTTCCCACAAGGCCCACTGTGGTGTCGGTTACACTTGTTGCTCTTGGGGTGGTTCCCTCGATAGCCACCCTGTTGCTGAGGGCCCTTGTTGTTTTCAGTTTTCCTTTGCTGAGATGGGACCTGAGTGGGGTTAGCATCCTTGTTTTGGTTTCCTTCCCACTTACGCTTGTTATCACCAGAAGTTCCAGCAGTAGCACTGATCCTTTTGGGCAACTTGCCCTGTTCCACAGCTTGATCAGTGAGTTTGTGAGCAAGACGGACGACTGGCTGAATGGTATTGAGGTTGGCTGAGGTCACATGGCTCCGGATTTCTGGGGCCAAACCCTTGATGCACAATTCAATCCTTCGATACATAGGTCGAGACATGTTTGGGCACAGAGCAGCATAGTCGTTAGACTGTTTAGTGTAGGTCTCGATCTCTGATCCAACCATCTTGAGCTCAAAGTGCTTATTTTCGAGTTTGTGGATGTCATCCCTGTGACAGTACTCTTCCTTGATCATGTCCTTGAAATCTTCCCATGCAGTAGCATTGGCAGTTTCCAAACCAAGCATTTGAATCTGCGCTTTCCCCCATGAAAGCGCGTTTCCTTCAAGTGTACCGGTAGCAAACTTCACCCAATTAGCAGGGGGACACTCCCAGACAGCGAAAACAGCTTCGGCCTTCTCAATCCAGTGCAGAAGACCTATGGCACCCTCAGTGCCATTGAAAGTGAGAGGCTTGCAATCCATGAAGGTTTTGAAAGTACAAGCACGTGGTTGTGCAGGCGCAGGATGCCCTGTCATGTAGCACGAAGCGAACAAAATTGAGAACGACAAGACAATACGGGAATAGGACCTAATCATCCTAGAATGACTAGTTTACCTCCAGGGTGGGCTGCAAAAGCTGCAACCAGGCTGTTGATCAGGTTCGTAAACTGCTCCTGAGTCATGTGGACATTGCCTCTTCCGCGTCCGCTCATTGTCTTCATAACCAGAAAACACGGTATGAGTGTGATGTCGTAACATAACGAGAATGAGATAGAAGAGGGGTGTATCTATCTAACTAGGCACACTAGTACGTATAGTGGAGCATAAAGCATAAGGTAGACAAGCAGGTAAACACAAGTCCGAGCTATGAGGTTTAATGTATTGAGCCTTGCACTTGGAGTGTAGTGTCGTCACGAGTCACGGGTTATAGTCTGGTTTTCTCAAAAAGACTTCCTTTTTAAAACCAAGTTCACAATAACCAATGGCTCTGATACCAATCTGTCACACCCTCAAATTTCCACATGCGGAGTGTCACACCCCGACCCGCAGCGGAAAGGCATGGGGCATGATGATTGCCCATAGCTCATGACAACTAATTATTGTTTCAATATTTAAAGCATATCCATTTAAATAGTCACATATCATATAATAATCAAAATTGTTCATATATTGTTCAAAACAAACATATCAAGATTTCAATTTATTTTCCTAAGGCCCATGCTACGTGTCCACATCACTTGATCATCAACTTTGAAAAACCTGCACCACGTTAGAAAAATATATTTTTGGGTCAACAAATAAGTTGGTGAATAATTTCCTCCATTTTATAGAAAACAGTTTTATATTTATTTCTTTTTAAAAAATATTTTTAACATGCACCTCAAGGTTAGTGTGTAAATGGTCTCATATCATCAACATAGTAAACATATCAATAAATCCAAATTTACCAAACAAGAATACACCACCAATAACAACACAAACAACCAAAATAAATAGACTCATGATAATAGCGTGCATTAGGCTCAAGCCCCGAGGAGCGAGTCTAATACTGTTGGCGATACTAGGCTACAACCCATGGCCGTGGGGAACCTAGTCAGCCGTGTGGATCCACTAGAATAATAGCATGCAATAGACTTGACACCAGATAGCATATAGAATAATAGAATACACATAAGACGTTCACATAATAACACTTGATCATAGCATGTTAAGTAAATCGAAAAGTGTAACGTGATGCACCCCAAAATTTGTAAAAGATTAAAAAGGGGAAATGGAAGAAATTACTCAAAGGTTGCGAAGAGACGTTCCACGAGAATTAACGCATGAACTGGAATATGCGGAATTCTAAGATAATAACCGTATTGTAAATAACAGACATACTAAACGAAAGGATAACCTAATGATTTTAGGAAATTGGGTTCTCCTATTTGGGGACTTGGAAATATATAAAATCATATTCGTTCAACAAAGAAATAACCAAAACAACAATTATATATGTTTTAGAATTTATCAATATGGCAAAAATCATATAATTGCCATTTTAATGGTTTTAGATATTTGATAATGCCAAATGATTAAATAAGTTCATCAAACTCATCTAAAAATTATTTAGATTCAATTTAATATTAATCCCCAATTTTATTTTAAAATAATAATTTCGTAACGGGATTTATTTGTCTAAACAATTCCACCAATTCTATAGTTATATAATCATTAACAAAAAAAAATATAGAAAATCTATAATAACTTTAACCATCGTATAATCTGTAAAAATCAGTAAGATTATTTATAAAAAAAATATTTATGACAACCTTGCATATATTTTTTAAAGGATTAAAATATATAAACATATATGATGCAAATTAGATCTAACAATTCCCAAAAAAATTAAGGAAAGTCTTTATAAAAATTACATAGTGTTTATATAATCTGAAATAATCAAAAAAAATTTTATTGAATTTATTTAAGACTATCTTGTATTTTTATTCGATTTATCTAGTGATTAAAACATAAATAATTCACCAAAATTCCAATTGATATCTAAAAATTCCCAAAACTTACACACAATACACTAGTATGATATATAACAATGTTATACTTTAAATTTCATCAAAACACAAGTCTAAATCTAAAAGCCCCAAATTCTATGCATGAAGAACCCTAATTTCAAGTAAAATTAAATTTGAATAAATTAGCCTTCTATCACTGAAATGGATAGAGGGCTTTTGTAGAGCACGAAAAAATGAAGTAAGTTGGGCTTTGGAATCACCTGAAAACATTGAGAATTGAAGAAGATATCGTCCGCACAAGTTACAAGCCCTAGTGTGTTCTTCGATTAAATTCGCGATGTATAGGTGATGAAATGGATAACTTTCAGTGGGGTTTTGTTAGATTTTTGCAGAGGATTCCAATGATATAAGTTTTGCATCCTAACTTTATGATTTCAGTTAAAACCCTTTTGTGTTCATATAAAACTTTAATGGTGTTAAAGTGTGTATTAATTTGACTATCATTGGATCATTTAATATGTAACCGAACATACAATCGATATACATATCGTTTCTCCGCTCCCACATGTCGTTTGGAGTCCATAGATGATCCAAACGACGCTTAATGTATCGCATGGGTCGAACTCGGTTTACTCGGGTCGCATTTCAGGTGGTTTAAGTGAAGAAGATGGAACAAAAGGCTCTGAGTGACCGTATATAAGGAAAAGGCATCATGTATGGTCACCAACTAATGTTGCAGCTCCACTGGTTAGCTAGTTGCTTATTGAACTGTTGTTCCTGGGTTCGAATCCCTTCCAACGCAATTCTTTTCTTTTAAATTTTCCTTTACTTATTCAGGTTTATAAAAAGTTACACATGCTGAATTATGTCACTTATGTCATATGTGTTGTAGTGGAGCTGGTTACCGTGTTGTTATTACAAGCATGGGCCAATCGAGTCCCTACTCACACACTTTTTTTCCATTATTGTTTTCAAATTTTACAAATCAGCCCTTACACTTTATTAATAATACTGATAACTGAACTAACTCTAATACTAACTTAGTTAACTTGTTTTTATATAAAACTAACTAACTAACCTAGTTAATTAGCATTAGCATTATAATAATTACCAAATAACTTAACTAGGTTTACTAACCTAGTTGGTTAACTTGTTTGTAATTTATAGTTTCCATTAATTACAAGGAAAACCCTTAACTTCTATCTTTGGTAATTTGGCATTTTCAACCCTTTTAAGACTATTGTTTTAACCACCATTTTTAACGTAGTTAATTATTTCCCTTAAAGTTATTAACTGAACTAATCGCGTTTCGCTTATAAACCTCCGTTTTATAACGGATTTAAACCAACGAAAAATGTGACGGTTTAATCCAATAGTATAACATTAAAATTAATAATTTTTTTTAGAAATACTTATATTTATTTACTTGAAAAGGGTTAGATTTTGAAATCCGGGTCGGATTTCGGAGGTCCGATTTTGACGGATGTTACAGTCTCCCCAACTTTTAGGAATTTCGTCCCGAAATTTAGAAGAAACTGCACGTATAGGATGAAGTGTATGGTCTTCCATAGACTTAAACGATATCGATTTGATTCGGTAATAATATTAGGAACTCGAATATTGGGATCGGAATATCCCTTAGAAAGGTCAGGTAACTAGTGTTAAACACTCGTTCTAATGTTACTGAGAATACGCTCAAGCTATACCAAATCAAAAGGTGTAGACTTATGGAGGCGGTAGCGTTCCTGACAAGGTTTATATACCCAATTAAGGAATCGCTCTTAATTGCCAAAGATGCCAAAATGAAAAGTGTTAACTATTATGTACAAGATAGCCGGTTATAGGCTCTATGATCATTACAATCACGAAGCTCAAGATTGGCGCATCAAAGATGTATTGCAGCTAAAAAGAAAATCACGTCCCAAAGATGACTTGTAACACGAGAGAGTTTGCAACTGAGTTGTGAGGTATACATGTGATGCCCAACTGCAATCTGTGTCACAACTTGGGATTTTGAAAAGAAAAATTCTCATAAAATGCCACAATTTGAGTTGAATGAGCGAAATTATAGAATTTGAATTCTCCAATCACAAAACCAAAACAAACTAATTAAAACACTCATGATTAGTCTAACGCTACTTTTGAAAATTTGACAGACACACTTATATATAGGAAGTACCAGCGGCGTATCCACCATGTCCCTATCAAATTGTCATCCACATCGTTATTCAAATCATGATTGACGACTCAACCAACTTCTCATGACCAGTCTAACGAGGCTTTTGATACCTCGATAAGAACACTTATATATAGGAAGTACCAGCGGCGTATCCACCATGTCCTTATCAAGTTTCATCGGCTTCGTTATTCGGATCATGACTGATGACACAAACACAACTTACGTAGAACATCTCTCGACCAATCTAACGAGGCTTTTGATAGTTTGATAAGAACATTTATATATAGGAAGTACCAGCGGCGTATCCACCATGTCCTTATCAAATTTCATTGGCTTCGTTAGCGGTTTTGATTGGTTCTATGCGACGACTCAACTCAACTTACTAATTAAATAACCACAAGCAAACCACAAACAACCACTGTATGAGTCTCGAACCCAAAAAGGGTGCGACTAAATGGTGGCAGTACCTGCATCCATATTTATAGGGGAAGGGTCGGTCTATGAAAATGTTAGACGTTACCCACGCCACATAAACTATGGGGATGGTACGTCGTGATGAGTGATGATGTGAAACTGTAACAACATGAAATAGCAATAAAACATAACATAAATGCATAACATAGTGATACATAAAAACGTCTGAGTAAAGGATGAAAACGACGACAAATAGTAACGTTGAAAGCGTGACAACGGCACAAGCTATCAACGGTAGTGATTAAGAGTTGATATTTATATCGATTGGCGTTAGTGCGAACGCCAAGGATACGAAGTGAGAGTAGCAGGTAAAGTCGTAAATGAGGGAAAACTAAACGTGAAGTCGAATGGCGGAGGAGATGAAGTAGCAGCATTGATTTACACTCCCACCGGTCGGGCGATGATTACGATTCGGACAAAAGTAGAAGGGTCCTAAGATAAATTAAGGAAACCATAACTTTGTTAACTTAACTCACGTGCATTTCGTTTTGTTAACTATATATATATATTTTTTTGCACTTTACAAAGTGTAGCACATTGGTATTTTAAATTGTTCATATACAAAAGCAACTTAGTTTATTTAGAAAATATTTTCGTTAAACTTTAGGGAAAACATTTTGGCCAAAAGTAACACATTTACAATATATATTTATTATATTTTATTATTATTTTATAAAACAAATTTTGAGATCAGAAAAAATTTATCGTCACCATGTGCCCTCGACTCGAATTTTCCAAACTCTGGACATAGGTTACGACATTGGTTAGGGTTGTGACGTTTAGCTCATATTAGACGACTCGTGAAGGTTCAAAACATATAACCAAAATTCACATTATTACACTTGTGCTCAGAAATTCGGAACAATCTTTTTTTTTTCAATCTAGTTCATATAAAATTTTAACTTAAAACATTTTATTCGCAATAACTCATCGCATAAAATTTCGTCGTGCTGCTGACCGCGTCATGGTTGTCTTGGATCTAGATAAGTGTTCGTCCGCGTGCCTTCTAGTTACCCTGGTCCTCTAGTTCGGTTTAACCGGCTCGATCGTAAGGAACGAGTTGGGTGCCATAAAGTACGGTCGGTTGATCCATTAGTGGAGCGTCGGGTTGGACATACGGTTGGATCATAAGATGGGTTTGGTTGGTCAAATGAAGGTGTCACGTGTTGTACATTAAATGGTGCTATAGGTGGTTTTGTTTGAGGGTTATAGCGCCGACAGGTGTCGATTAAGTGACCATAAAGTCCTCAATAAGTGCAAAGACGGCACAAAGTGTTGGCTGGGTGATGTTTTTGACAAGTGGGGCATTGTGGAAAATGTCCATGATAAGGTTTTCTGTTAGGTACAGGATTAAGAGCAACCTGGTTTAGCGGAATAGCTGATATGGCGTAATCGTGGTTGGTTTCACTCCTTTGATGGTTGTTATCGGGTGAAGACGGTTTAGGTTTAGCCTCTTCGGTTTGATTCGTGGAGACGTGGGCGTTGAGTGCCTGTTGAAGTTGAACGACTATACTAGGAATAATTGCGGCCATTTGTTCAGCTATCAAAGCTGCCATTCGGCGGTTGGAAATCCTCGGTTGACGACGCCGACGACGATAAGGCGGCATCAGTGAGGGACAACTCAAGTAAGATGTATAACCCATAACGAGAATTGATGGTCAGATGGCTAGGATTCATAGATTTGTGAAATCATGGAACTTAGGGAAAATCCCATGATTCAAGAATACAAATCTCATGAAAATATTATGGAGTATCAAAGGGTAACAAAAGTCTAACCCTTTGACAAATTACAATAAGTTTAGGGCGATTTGTTTAAAGAAAATTCATTAGAATCTCGTGGAATATTTTAGGATTTATTCAGGTGGTTTATATATGAAACAATATAATAACCACATGGAATGAGATAAGATAATAAAACTTATGATAAAATAACATTTCATCATAAAATATTGAAAATCATAGGTTTGGCACACCATAAGGTATAATATGACTTCCGTGCTTCACTTTCGTAATTACGTGTGCACCCGCAATTACCGAGCTTTCACATGGTCCTCATATATCTACCCATTGACGTACAACTTAACCCGAAAAAATCGTGAATCAATAAATGACTCGAGTTTTGGGGTGCTGTAAAACGATGTTTAAGATAGTATCCATGAATTAACATGGACACATTTGACATATCAAAGTGTTGTTAGTTCACATGACGTTTGGTGTGACATGCTTTGGCCTAATAGGTATCGGTACTCTCATCGTTAGTCCCTAGGTAGGCAAACTGGTCCATTAATTGGATTTATACGAATGCCAGCCTAGACAGGACGTCCCGACTACCGGTACGTAACCCTTCCAGTTACTACATGTCTGTCACAAGAACTCACTTTGACGAAAGTGAAATATCAATTGAAATTTGAAACTCCAAAAATGAAATGAAACCAAACTCATGAATAGTTGAAATGCATTAAAGAAAATGAATTGATTCAAGACTTTAGATATATAGGAATAAGAATAAGAATATTGAATATTCGCATATAGTTTAAGGTGTGTGCGACGTGACATGGAAAAAGAAATAAAAAACTATAGTATAATAATAAGGTGCATGTTGTCATTTATGGCATATAATACTTAGCATATAACAATTTGATGTGCTCACATGCATATGTGTGTGACATTAGAAAATTTAAATCATGGGCACTTTAAATATTTTTTTAGCTAAGACAATCAAACAATTAAGCACATAAGGTACCCAAGGTACCTAATCGACTATAGACTAAGTCTAAGGGTCTACAAACCTATCTTAATTCCCTATAGTCATTGGCTCTGATACCAATCTGTCACACCCCGACCCGCAGCGGAAAGGCATGGGGCATGATGATTGCCCATAGCTCATGACAACTAATTATTGTTTCAATATTTAAAGCATATTCATTTAAATAGTCACATATCATATAATAATCAAAATTGTTCATATATTGTTCAAAACAAACATATCAAGATTTCAATTTATTTTCCTAAGGCCCATGCTACGTGTCCACATCACTTGATCATCAACTTTGAAAAACCTGCACCACGTTAGAAAAATATATTTTTGGGTCAACAAATAAGTTGGTGAATAATTTCCTCCATTTTATAGAAAACAGTTTTATATTTATTTCTTTTTAAAAAATATTTTTAACATGCACCTCAAGGTTAGTGTGTAAATGGTCTCATATCATCAACATAGTAAACATATCAATAAATCCAAATTTACCAAACAAGAATACACCACCAATAACAACACAAACAACCAAAATAAATAGACTCATGATAATAGCGTGCATTAGGCTCAAGCCCCGAGGAGCGAGTCTAATACTGTTGGCGATACTAGGCTACAACCCATGGCCGTGGGGAACCTAATCAGCCGTGTGGATCCACTAGAATAATAGCATGCAATAGACTTGACACTAGATAGCATATAGAATAATAGAATACACATAAGACGTTCACATAATAACACTTGATCATAGCATGTTAAGTAAATCGAAAAGTGTAACTTGATGCACCCCAAAATTTGTAAAAGATTAAAAAGGGGAAATGGAAGAAATTACTCACAGGTTGCGAAGAGACGTTCCACGAGAATTAACGCATGAACTGGAATATGCGGAATTCTAAGATAATAACCGTATTGTAAATAACAGACATACTAAACGAAAGGATAACCTAATGATTTTAGGAAATTGGGTTCTCCTATTTGGGGACTTGGAAATATATAAAATCATATTCGTTCAACAAAGAAATAACCAAAACAATAATTATATATGTTTTAGAATTTATCAATATGGCAAAAATCATATAATTGCCATTTTAATGGTTTTAGATATTTGATAATGCCAAATGATTAAATAAGTTCATCAAACTCATCTAAAAATTATTTAGATTCAATTTAATATTAATCCCCAATTTTATTTTAAAATAATAATTTCGTAACGGGATTTATTTGTCTAAACAATTCCACCAATTCTATAGTTATATAATCATTAACAAAAAAAATATAGAAAATCTATAATAACTTTAACCATCGTATAATCTGTAAAAATCAGTAAGATTATTTATAAAAAAAATATTTATGACAACCTTGCATATATTTTTTAAAGGATTAAAATATATAAACATATATGATGCAAATTAGATCTAACAATTCCCAAAAAAATTAAGGAAAGTCTTTATAAAAATTACATAGTGTTTATATAATCTGAAATAATCAAAAAAAATTTTATTGAATTTATTTAAGACTATCTTGTATTTTTATTCGATTTATCTAGTGATTAAAACATAAATAATTCACCAAAATTCCAATTGATATCTAAAAATTCCCAAAACTTACACACAATACACTAGTATGATATATAACAATGTTATACTTTAAATTTCATCAAAACACAAGTCTAAATCTAAAAGCCCCAAATTCTATTCATGAAGAACCCTAATTTCAAGTAAAATTAAATTTGAATAAATTAGCCTTCTATCACTGAAATGGATAGAGGGCTTTTGTAGAGCACGAAAAAATGAAGTAAGTTGGGCTTTGGAATCACCTGAAAACATTGAGAATTGAAGAAGATATCGTCCGCACAAGTTACAAGCCCTAGTGTGTTCTTCGATTAAATTCGCGATGTATAGGTGATGAAATGGATAACTTTCAGTGGGGTTTTGTTAGATTTTTGCAGAGGATTCCAATGATATAAGTTTTGCATCCTAACTTTACGATTTCAGTTAAAACCCTTCTGTGTTCATATAAAACTTTAATGGTGTTAAAGTGTGTATTAATTTGACTATCATTGGATCATTTAATATGTAACCGAACATACAATCGATATACATATCGTTTCTCCGCTCCCACATGTCGTTTGGAGTCCATAGATGATCCAAACGACGCTTAATGTATCGCATGGGTCGAACTCGGTTTACTCGGGTCGCATTCCAGGTGGTTTAAGTGAAGAAGATGGAACAAAAGGCTCTGAGTGACCGTATATAAGGAAAAGGCATCATGTATGGTCACCAACTAATGTTGCAGCTCCACTGGTTAGCTAGTTGCTTATTGAACTGTTGTTCCTGGGTTCGAATCCCTTCCAACGCAATTCTTTTCTTTTAAATTTTCCTTTACTTATTCAGGTTTATAAAAAGTTACACATGCTGAATTATGTCACTTATGTCATATGTGTTGTAGTGGAGCTGGTTACTGTGTTGTTATTACAAGCATGGGCCAATCGAGTCCCTACTCACACACTTTTTTTCCATTATTGTTTTCAAATTTTACAAATCAGCCCTTACACTTTATTAATAATACTGATAACTGAACTAACTCTAATACTAACTTAGTTAACTTGTTTTTAT
This sequence comes from Helianthus annuus, assembly GCF_002127325.2. Lineage (NCBI taxonomy): Eukaryota > Viridiplantae > Streptophyta > Magnoliopsida > Asterales > Asteraceae > Helianthus > Helianthus annuus. The sequence goes on from NC_035443.2 coordinate 118,732,177, forward strand.
ATAAAACTAACTAACTAACCTAGTTAATTAGCATTAGCATTATAATAATTACCAAATAACTTAACTAGGTTTACTAACCTAGTTGGTTAACTTGTTTGTAATTTATAGTTTCCATTAATTACAAGGAAAACCCTTAACTTCTATCTTTGGTAATTTGGCATTTTCAACCCTTTTAAGACTAAAACTTGTTTTAACCACCATTTTAACGTAGTTAATTATTTCCCTTAAAGTTATTAACTGAACTAATCGCGTTTCGCTTATAAACCTCCGTTTTATAACGGATTTAAACCAACGAAAAATGTGACGGTTTAATCCAATAGTATAACATTAAAATTAATAATTTTTTTTAGAAATACTTATATTTATTTACTTGAAAAGGGTTAGATTTTGAAATCCGGGTCGGATTTCGGAGGTCCGATTTTGACGGATGTTACAGTCTCCCCAACTTTTAGGAATTTCGTCCCGAAATTTAGAAGAAACTGCTCGTATAGGATGAAGTGTATGGTCTTCCATAGACTTAAACGATATCGATTTGATTCGGTAATAATATTAGGAACTCGAATATTGGGATCGGAATATCCCTTAGAAAGGTCAGGTAACTAGTGTTAAACACTCGTTCTAATGTTACTGAGAATACGCTCAAGCTATACCAAATCAAAAGGTGTAGACTTATGGAGGCGGTAGCGTTCCTGACAAGGTTTATATACCCAATTAAGGAATCGCTCTTAATTGCCAAAGATGCCAAAATGAAAAGTGTTAACTATTATGTACAAGATAGCCGGTTATAGGCTCTATGATCATTACAATCACGAAGCTCAAGATTGGCGCATCAAAGATGTATTGCAGCTAAAAAGAAAATCACGTCCCAAAGATGACTTGTAACACGAGAGAGTTTGCAACTGAGTTGTGAGGTATACATGTGATGCCCAACTGCAATCTGTGTCACAACTTGGGATTTTGAAAAGAAAAATTCTCATAAAATGCCACAATTTGAGTTGAATGAGCGAAATTATAGAATTTGAATTCTCCAATCACAAAACCAAAACAAACTAATTAAAACACTCATGATTAGTCTAACGCTACTTTTGAAAATTTGACAGACACACTTATATATAGGAAGTACCAGCGGCGTATCCACCATGTCCCTATCAAATTTTCATCCACATCGTTATTCAAATCATGATTGACGACTCAACCAACTTCTCATGACCAGTCTAACGAGGCTTTTGATACCTCGATAAGAACACTTATATATAGGAAGTACCAGCGGCGTATCCACCATGTCCTTATCAAGTTTCATCGGCTTCGTTATTCGGATCATGACTGATGACACAAACACAACTTACGTAGAACATCTCTCGACCAATCTAACGAGGCTTTTGATAGTTTGATAAGAACATTTATATATAGGAAGTACCAGCGGCGTATCCACCATGTCCTTATCAAATTTCATTGGCTTCGTTAGCGGTTTTGATTGGTTCTATGCGACGACTCAACTCAACTTACTAATTAAATAACCACAAGCAAACCACAAACAACCACTGTATGAGTCTCGAACCCAAAAAGGGTGCGACTAAATGGTGGCAGTACCTGCATCCATATTTATAGGGGAAGGGCCGGTCTATGAAAATGTTAGACGTTACCCACGCCACATAAACTATGGGGATGGTACGTCGTGATGAGTGATGATGTGAAACTGTAACAACATGAAATAGCAATAAAACATAACATAAATGCATAACATAGTGATACATAAAAACGTCTGAGTAAAGGATGAAAACGACGACAAATAGTAACGTTGAAAGCGTGACAACGGCACAAGCTATCAACGGTAGTGATTAAGAGTTGATATTTATATCGATTGGCGTTAGTGCGAACGCCAAGGATACGAAGTGAGAGTAGCAGGTAAAGTCGTAAATGAGGGAAAACTAAACGTGAAGTCGAATGGCGGAGGAGATGAAGTAGCAACATTGATTTACACTCCCACCGGTCGGGCGATAATTACGATTCGGACAAAAGTAGAAGGGTCCTAAGATAAATTAAGGAAACCATAACTTTGTTAACTTAACTCACGTGCATTTCGTTTTGTTAACTATATATATATATTTTTTTTTGCACTTTACAAAGTGTAGCACATTGGTATTTTAAATTGTTCATATACAAAAGCAACTTAGTTTATTTAGAAAATATTTTCGTTAAACTTTAGGGAAAACATTTTGGCCAAAAGTAACACATTTACAATATATATTTATTATATTTTATTATTATTTTATAAAACAAATTTTGAGATCAGAAAAAATTTATCGTCACCATGTGCCCTCGACTCGAATTTTCCAAACTCTGGACATAGGTTACGACATTGGTTAGGGTTGTGACGTTTAGCTCATATTAGACGACTCGTGAAGGTTCAAAACATATAACCAAAATTCACATTATTACACTTGTGCTCAGAAATTCGGAACAATCTTTTTTTTTCAATCTAGTTCATATAAAATTTTAACTTAAAACATTTTATTCGCAATAACTCATCGCATAAAATTTCGTCGTGCTGCTGACCGCGTCATGGTTGTCTTGGATCTAGATAAGTGTTCGTCCGCGTGCCTTCTAGTTACCCTGGTCCTCTAGTTCGGTTTAACCGGCTCGATCGTAAGGAACGAGTTGGGTGCCATAAAGTACGGTCGGTTGATCCATTAGTGGAGCGTCGGGTTGGACATACGGTTGGATCATAAGATGGGTTTGGTTGGTCAAATGAAGGTGTCACGTGTTGTACATTAAATGGTGCTATAGGTGGTTTTGTTTGAGGGTTATAGCGCCGACAGGTGTCGATTAAGTGACCATAAAGTCCTCAATAAGTGCAAAGACGGCACAAAGTGTTGGCTGGGTGATGTTTTTGACAAGTGGGGCATTGTGGAAAATGTCCATGATAAGGTTTTCTGTTAGGTACAGGATTAAGAGCAACCTGGTTTAGCGGAATAGCTGATATGGCGTAATCGTGGTTGGTTTCACTCCTTTGATGGTTGTTATCGGGTGAAGACGGTTTAGGTTTAGCCTCTTCGGTTTGATTCGTGGAGACGTGGGCGTTGAGTGCCTGTTGAAGTTGAACGACTATACTAGGAATAATTGCGGCCATTTGTTCAGCTATCAAAGCTGCCATTCGGCGGTTGGAAATCCTCGGTTGACGACGCCAACGACGATAAGGCGGCATCAGTGAGGGACAACTCAAGTAAGATGTATAACCCATAACGAGAATTGATGGTCAGATGGCTAGGATTCATAGATTTGTGAAATCATGGAACTTAGGGAAAATCCCATGATTCAAGAATACAAATCTCATGAAAATATTATGGAGTATCAAAGGGTAACAAAAGTCTAACCCTTTGACAAATTACAATAAGTTTAGGGCGATTTGTTTAAAGAAAATTCATTAGAATCTCGTGGAATATTTTAGGATTTATTCAGGTGGTTTATATATGAAACAATATAATAACCACATGGAATGAGATAAGATAATAAAACTTATGATAAAATAACATTTCATCATAAAATATTGAAAATCATAGGTTTGGCACACCATAAGGTATAATATGACTTCCGTGCTTCACTTTCGTAATTACGTGTGCACCCGCAATTACCGAGCTTTCACATGGTCCTCATATATCTACCCATTGACGTACAACTTAACCCGAAAAAATCGTGAATCAATAAATGACTCGAGTTTTGGGGTGCTGTAAAACGATGTTTAAGATAGTATCCATGAATTAACATGGACACATTTGACATATCAAAGTGTTGTTAGTTCACATGACGTTTGGTGTGACATGCTTTGGCCTAATAGGTATCGGTACTCTCATCGTTAGTCCCTAGGTAGGCAAACTGGTCCATTAATTGGATTTATACGAATGCCAGCCTAGACAGGACGTCCCGACTACCGGTACGTAACCCTTCCAGTTACTACATGTCTGTCACAAGAACTCACTTTGACGAAAGTGAAATATCAATTGAAATTTGAAACTCCAAAAATGAAATGAAACCAAACTCATGAATAGTTGAAATGCATTAAAGAAAATGAATTGATTCAAGACTTTAGATATATAGGAATAAGAATAAGAATATTGAATATTCGCATATAGTTTAAGGTGTGTGCGACGTGACATGGAAAAAGAAATAAAAAACTATAGTATAATAATAAGGTGCATGTTGTCATTTATGGCATATAATACTTAGCATATAACAATTTGATGTGCTCACATGCATATGTGTGTGACATTAGAAAATTTAAATCATGGGCACTTTAAATATTTTTTTAGCTAAGACAATCAAACAATTAAGCACATAAGGTACCCAAGGTACCTAATCGACTATAGACTAAGTCTAAGGGTCTACAAACCTATCTTAATTCCCTATAGTCATTGGCTCTGATACCAATCTGTCACACCCCGACCCGCAGCGGAAAGGCATGGGGCATGATGATTGCCCATAGCTCATGACAACTAATTATTGTTTCAATATTTAAAGCATATTCATTTAAATAGTCACATATCATATAATAATCAAAATTGTTCATATATTGTTCAAAACAAACATATCAAGATTTCAATTTATTTTCCTAAGGCCCATGCTACGTGTCCACATCACTTGATCATCAACTTTGAAAAACCTGCACCACGTTAGAAAAATATATTTTTGGGTCAACAAATAAGTTGGTGAATAATTTCCTCCATTTTATAGAAAACAGTTTTATATTTATTTCTTTTTAAAAAATATTTTTAACATGCACCTCAAGGTTAGTGTGTAAATGGTCTCATATCATCAACATAGTAAACATATCAATAAATCCAAATTTACCAAACAAGAATACACCACCAATAACAACACAAACAACCAAAATAAATAGACTCATGATAATAGCGTGCATTAGGCTCAAGCCCCGAGGAGCGAGTCTAATACTGTTGGCGATACTAGGCTACAACCCATGGCCGTGGGGAACCTAGTCAGCCGTGTGGATCCACTAGAATAATAGCATGCAATAGATTTGACACCAGATAGCATATAGAATAATAGAATACACATAAGACGTTTACATAATAACACTTGACCATAGCATGTTAAGTAAATCGAAAAGTGTAACGTGATGCACCCCAAAATTTGTAAAAGATTAAAAAGGGGAAATGGAAGAAATTACTCACAGGTTGCGAAGAGACGTTCCACGAGAATTAACGCATGAACTGGAATATGCGGAATTCTAAGATAATAACCGTATTGTAAATAACAGACATACTAAACGAAAGGATAACCTAATGATTTTAGGAAATTGGGTTCTCCTATTTGGGGACTTGGAAATATATAAAATCATATTCGTTCAACAAAGAAATAACCAAAACAATAATTATATATGTTTTAGAATTTATCAATATGGCAAAAATCATATAATTGCCATTTTAATGGTTTTAGATGTTTGATAATGCCAAATGATTAAATAAGTTCATCAAACTCATCTAAAAATTATTTAGATTCAATTTAATATTAATCCCCAATTTTATTTTAAAATAATAATTTCGTAACGGGATTTATTTGTCTAAACAATTCCACCAATTCTATAGTTATATAATCATTAACAAAAAAAAATATAGAAAATCTATAATAACTTTAACCATCGTATAATCTGTAAAAATCAGTAAGATTATTTATAAAAAAAATATTTATGACAACCTTGCATATATTTTTTAAAGGATTAAAATATATAAACATATATGATGCAAATTAGATCTAACAATTCCCAAAAAAATTAAGGAAAGTCTTTATAAAAATTACATAGTGTTTATATAATCTGAAATAATCAAAAAAATTTTTATTGAATTTATTTAAGACTATCTTGTATTTTTATTCGATTTATCTAGTGATTAAAACATAAATAATTCACCAAAATTCCAATTGATATCTAAAAATTCCCAAAACTTACACACAATACACTAGTATGATATATAACAATGTTATACTTTAAATTTCATCAAAACACAAGTCTAAATCTAAAAGCCCCAAATTCTATGCATGAAGAACCCTAATTTCAAGTAAAATTAAATTTGAATAAATTAGCCTTCTATCACTGAAATGGATAGAGGGCTTTTGTAGAGCACGAAAAAATGAAGTAAGTTGGGCTTTGGAATCACCTGAAAACATTGAGAATTGAAGAAGATATCGTCCGCACAAGTTACAAGCCCTAGTGTGTTCTTCGATTAAATTCGCGATGTATAGGTGATGAAATGGATAACTTTCAGTGGGGTTTTGTTAGATTTTTGCAGAGGATTCCAATGATATAAGTTTTGCATCCTAACTTTACGATTTCAGTTAAAACCCTTCTGTGTTCATATAAAACTTTAATGGTGTTAAAGTGTGTATTAATTTGACTATCATTGGATCATTTAATATGTAACCGAACATACAATCGATATACATATCGTTTCTCCGCTCCCACATGTCGTTTGGAGTCCATAGATGATCCAAACGACGCTTAATGTATCGCATGGGTCGAACTCGGTTTACTCGGGTCGCATTCCAGGTGGTTTAAGTGAAGAAGATGGAACAAAAGGCTCTGAGTGACCGTATATAAGGAAAAGGCATCATGTATGGTCACCAACTAATGTTGCAGCTCCACTGGTTAGCTAGTTGCTTATTGAACTGTTGTTCCTGGGTTCGAATCCCTTCCAACGCAATTCTTTTCTTTTAAATTTTCCTTTACTTATTCAGGTTTATAAAAAGTTACACATGCTGAATTATGTCACTTATGTCATATGTGTTGTAGTGGAGCTGGTTACCGTGTTGTTATTACAAGCATGGGCCAATCGAGTCCCTACTCACACACTTTTTTTCCATTATTGTTTTCAAATTTTACAAATCAGCCCTTACACTTTATTAATAATACTGATAACTGAACTAACTCTAATACTAACTTAGTTAACTTGTTTTTATATAAAACTAACTAACTAACCTAGTTAATTAGCATTAGCATTATAATAATTACCAAATAACTTAACTAGGTTTACTAACCTAGTTGGTTAACTTGTTTGTAATTTATAGTTTCCATTAATTACAAGGAAAACCCTTAACTTCTATCTTTGGTAATTTGGCATTTTCAACCCTTTTAAGACTAAAACTTGTTTTAACCACCATTTTTAACGTAGTTAATTATTTCCCTTAAAGTTATTAACTGAACTAATCGCGTTTCGCTTATAAACCTCCGTTTTATAACGGATTTAAACCAACGAAAAATGTGACAGTTTAATCCAATAGTATAACATTAAAATTAATAATTTTTTTTAGAAATACTTATATTTATTTACTTGAAAAGGGTTAGATTTTGAAATCCGGGTCGGATTTCGGAGGTCCGATTTTGACGGATGTTACACGGAGTACTACCACGAGGACGTGTGACATGACCAGGATCCAACCACCAATTATACTGAGCATTGGTTAATAGTAATAATGATCACCAACCATAATGGTTAGCAAATATTATAGTTCAAAGTTCAAAGTTTAAGTTCAAAATAACAGTTTAAGTAGGTAGCGGAAGCATAAGCAAACAGTTTAAAAAAGAATTCAGAGTTCAAGTTTATTTAGAACCCAACACACGGGTTTAGACGACCACTACACTTCCCCAAGCCGCAAGCTCCTGAGTCACTGGGTACCTGCAAAGCATGCAGTAGGGTATCAACAAAATGTTGGCAAGTTCACAAGATGTCCAGTTTTTAACTTTTCTAAAACGTAGGTTGTTTAGATAAAGCGTTTATAATCACGTCATGGGGAGCTACCCCATATGAAAGCTACTAAACTGGTGTTACCGAAACTGTTGACGAGAAGATTTTTGTGCCCCAGGTCAATGTCTATCGTCATTGACCAAGATGCAAGGTCTACTAGTTCACGCCCGATCTCCCCCGGTCACGGTGTGAGGTTGTCAAACCTAATAGCGCTATCAACTAATAACCCGTTCGCTCCCGGCGATTAATCGGTACAATAAGCAGGGACTTTATATGATAGAGATTCGTTTAGTTTTTGCTAGTCGTGATATAAATATTATCCAAACGTATCTCCCCCGGAAATAGTAATTTAAATTATACCCAATCGCATTTCCCCCGGAAATATTAGATTGAAAGCATTCCTTAGTTTGTTCGTGTCCCTCCCTGGGACGCATGCTTATAGTGTGTGAACTCACCTTATGTTGCTTGGTAGTTAGTATGTTTATCCTAAGTTTGGTCAACCACGTCCTACGATGGTGACCAATTGTTAGGACTGTTTGTAAATGAATCACGTATTGTACACATATATCAAGTAATCACATATAGCATTTTATTCACAGCAGCGTATAAACAATGAGTAGTTTACACGTAACACCTATTTCCAAAAATCATAAGTGATAGGGACGTGGGTTCTTATATATAACCACTTAATACAACCTCAATCAGTTGTGCGATAGAAAGTCCTGTGCGATAAAAAATTTGAAGTGGTGGGGGCAGTTAATTTGAGTATGCATTTAAAACAACTTGTGCGATTCATGTTAGGATATGCAAAATAAGTGATTGGGCCTAGCTAATAAATGTGCAGTCAAACATGTTGTGCGATTGGTGAGGTGTTGTGCGATTTAATCAAATAAAGGTGTACAATGCAGGTGGTGGGGGCCAGGTCTTTATTATGCGCTCAGATGATGTACGGTTCTATATAATGTGCGATTGGATAAAACATTCATTCCCTTCATCCTCCTAGATCAAACCGAATACAACAAAGAGCACATAACACATGATTTCAAATCAAGCAATCTTCTTGTGGGTTGTACCCAATGCATATTCGTTTGTATATTTCATGAAAACAACACATATTCAACTACAGTTATCATCACCATTATTTCAAAACATCATGCTAACAATATACGCATGACCAGGTTGTACCGTGGGCATGTGTAGTTGTACATCTAGATGAAAACCCAGTTTCACAATATTCAACATGAACAGATTTAACATCAAGAAGCACACTTTACTATCAGATCTAGAAGTTCATGCAAACGTTACTTTGATCATGCTTCCTACATGTTTCTTATTCATATCAGTAGTTCGCGTATAGCAGCTAATCAGTGATTATCTTCATCGTTTCTACAGACCCTTGACCTCACTGTTTTATAAACTAACATTCAAACATGAAATAAAACAAGTTGTACCTTGAGCATGCTTTGTGGTACATTCAAAGGAAACCCAGTAATAAATATCATACAACATTCATATTTTATTGTTCATCCAAGGCTATTAATCAACGAGATACTTTTAGACATGCATTACGACACAATATATTTAACAATCAAGCATGGAACTTTTTCATCAACACATTCAAATGTCATTCTTTTATGATGTCACAAGTTTATGTTATTATCTACACCAGCTTAACTCATATGAATATAGCTCATAAAATCAGTCATTCATTTTACACATACAACTTCAAGTTTTCAAACAGATTTATATCATCAAACACACAAATAAGGACGTCGTTCTAACCTGGTTCCGATGTAGTGTGTGTGTGTCGGAAGAATGGAACGGAAACGGAGCTCTGGGCTGAGTAAGTGTGAGTTATCGGAGGTACAGTCGGAGCGTTGTGAGCTGCCGGAGGTTGGACGGAGAGTACGGGGAATCAGAGTTTGGTCGGAGGAGAAGGAGCTAGGTCGGAGAAGAAAGGCGGCTGAGTATGTTTACGAGAAAAGTGTCATGGTCGTCGAGCAACTTTGATCGGAGGTGGAGGGTATGTGGGTTGCAGGTTGTTTTGGGAAGAAGAAGAACTTTTGGAGAGAGAAAAGGGTATACGGATTGCTGCTAATAATGACCGAAAAAAAATGATTTAGGTTTGCCGGCTGGGTGTATTTATATATTCTCATTTAATTGGATCGCACAATTCATGTGTGCTCTCACAATCCCTTGTGCGACTCTATTAGGGCATCTAGAAGGTGTCTCTTGGGCCTATTTAGAGGAGTGGGCTCTAATAATTTGGGCAATTTTTATCTAAGTGTCTTAATAGTACAAATAGCCCCATGTAAAACGCTCATACAAGGTAAATAATTAATTCACTAGTTATAAATCCAAGATAAATACTCAAATCATATAAATCGAGTAACAAGGTTTCTAGTTTAAAGAATTAAAACGTACGGGTCAAACCCGAAGTGTCACATTTATAACCCCCATGACTCGTAACCCCCTCCAATTGGTCAAACATCATGTTTAAAATCGTTCAAAACTCCTAAAAAACGAATTCTGCCGGCGGACAAACGGGAGGCCGTCGCCGACGGCCAAGGCCGGCGTCGGCGACGCCTTGTGTAAACTCGGGATTTGGCCGACGCTCTATTTCACTAGATACGCGATTTTCGGGCGACGGGAACATCTAAGCTTCGTTTTTCGCGTATCTTGGTCCCAGTTGACCCGTTTTGCGTCCTGGTAGTCTGTTTTTCATCCCGGTAGTCCGTAAAGCCCCCAATTAGCTCCTTAAACTCCATAAGACCTGAAAACACAAATCCCATTACAAGTAGGCTATTCGAGATTAAAAATCACGTAAAAATATTAAATTAAACATTTACGAACACTGATTTTCGACCACGTATCACATCCCCACACTTGTCGTTTGCTTGCCCTCATGCAAATATGTTTTTCACTTTCACGTGGGTCGAACGAGAAACACATGTCCCATTCCCGAGACTAAGGTTAAGGTCTAAAGTCATACCCGGTTCAAACTTTTTACACTTTTTGAAATATTTAACTGTAAAGTGAATAATCACATATAAAATGGTTATCCAAGATTAACCCGCCCTTGAAACTAATAAATCATGCACATCCCTCACAATGTTCTCTCCACTCGGTTTACAAATTGGCTAATTATAATGATGTATTAGCACTTTTAAAATGATCACTTAAACCGATTAGAACACGTACCCGCATAGGATGAATACCAAGTACAAGTCATAAGGTCTTTGGAGGGTTGTAATGGGGCTAGGCGAAGGGTAGGAAATAGGATATTTGAAAGTGTCTAAGGTGATGAAAATTCGATTTTTATTGCAAAACAATTATTCTACACATAACTAACTATAAACATCAAATTATAAGGCAACAACTTTAGCCTTTTATTCCACAACTACTAACTCATATTTTTGTGTTTTTCTCAACAATTTTTCTCTTCTTTTTCACAACTTTTTTTTTGAATAAATAAATCACAACTATACAAACATATGCTCCTACAATCTAATTTTCATCACACGGGTTTAAAAGAAAAGGTTTAAGGTTATGGGCTAACTGGGTTGACAAACGAAAGGATTAGGCTCAAAGTGGGCTACTAGGGGATTCATTTGGGTAAGGATAGATAAATGGTGTAAAAGAAAAAGGTTTACCTAATGCCTTAATCATTCTCGTGCTTGTATTCGGTCTATGGTCTCGAACGTATCAAAAGTTGCAAGTTCTACAATACGCGACTAACGGTCCACTCAAACAAAGAAACATGTATATGTAAATCTATGATATAAAAGTGGCTCAAAACCTCACGTATAAGGGTATGGTATGTGATATGCATGATGTACTATTTTCTTAGGCGAATTATTCCTAAATAACCACCCGCTAAATACTCGTCATGCTACTAACTTGAACTTGGCCATGACAAAAGACCACATGGGTTGTGCCATCCCTCGTTGACTTAGTTACTTATGCTTTTTAGATCGATTCAAACAAAGACATTTTTTAACCCTATCCCCACACTTGAGGTAAACATTGTCCTCAATGTGTAGTGTTTAAATGAACGGGTCAAAAATTGAAAACTTTTACAAACTCCCCCATCCCCACACTTGAGGCAAACATTGCCCTCAATGTGTGAGAACTAGAGTTTTTAAATTGCACAAGGGATGTGACACGGCTAACCTCCCCAATATTTCACCCCAGAAAAAAATAAAATACACTTTACAATCCACTTATTTGCTAACTAAAAATCAAAGGTAAAAAGAAACGTATGCACCTGATTTTCTCGTTATTGGCTCATGTGCTCTTCTTCTCTTCAAGAAAGCGGTCGTCCCACGAACATAATATACCTACAAATCTTAACCCTTGTGTAGAAGCATGCTTCTCACAACCATTAAAATTTGTTAGCTACCTAGTTCTACCACTTTTATGAAAATATTACCAAGTTATACGTTAGTTTACCTTGATTTATATGGAAAATTAATTTACAACAATAACAAGCCTAACTCACTTTCGTAGGAATCACGGTTGCATTTAGCATATGCAACAAGCCCTTTTAAACCTCCTGATAGCTCCGGAGGACGAGTAGGTCTCGTGAGGGTTATATAGGGAACACACCCACAACGTTCATTTAACTACTAAAATAAAATAAAACAAATAATAATACAAACTCTACAACAATCATACCTGATTTACCTCTCATGGTGGTCGAAGTGCACATTTGCCTACCGAGTTTCCAACATACGCTTGGTAACTAGCATGCTGAATCCATACTCTTTTTATTTTATTCGGCATACGCACTGTACAACTTCGGGGTCGTTTCTTAACAACATGGCTAAGGTCTTGCAATGCCACCCTTCGAATCCTTATGCACAAACCCGCATCCCCAACTTTGTTGGTTGGAGTGATAAGTTTGGAAGAAGGATGAATATGAACGTAAGCTTCCTTCGAATCCGATTCGTCTTGCGGTGTCATGTCTTCCGCTCGGTTCAAACATTCAACTACTTGCTCCAGAAGTTCCATAACCTCTTCCACGACATCACCATCCACCATTGCACCCTTAGCCAAAACCTCTTGGTCACGTTTAATTTGGGCTATTTCCTTCGCTAATTGACCCATTGCGTCACCAATACTTCATGGGCTTTATCTCTCACTTCATTCGCTTTCTTCATATCTTTTATATCTTCATGATATCCTTTCACCATGTTTATGAGAGAATCAAGCTTGGAATGTATTGACTCTTAAGGTTCCTCGGATGCCGGTCGAGAGTATTCATTATCATAATCATCATACTCCTCCCGGTAACTTGAGAAGTGTGGCAATTCGGGTTCATAGTAGTATTCTTGATATTGTGGTGGTGGTGGATTATCATATGGATAATATGAGGATGGACCACTGAAATCTTCATAATCCGCCCTCCTATACTCATATAATCCGCTGAGGTAGTCTTCCCGATCCTTGTAGGCTTGAACTTTTTCGTGGAAAACAAAGCAATCCTCTAAATAATGCTCTCCGCTTCCGCAACACTCACATGGATCATCATCTACCCAATTCATATTGAAAGATGGTACCGGCAAAACATGTACCTGCACACACAAGCTCGACCACCCGAAGTAAAATCACGAATATACAAGAAAAAAGAAAGAAAATAAACTAAACTAAAATCGAACAAGCAATGAAATACTAAGCGCACTAGCTCCCCAGCAACGACGCCATTTTGACGTGAGCGTGTCGTCCCGATCAGTCAGAAACTCAATTAAACCTAGGTAGCTAGGGTAAGTCGGGTATCGAATCCACGAAGAGCAGGTGGTCAGTATCGCATGACCAGTTCGATTAGTTAGGCTATTTACAAATAATGTACAAGGTGATTATAAAGATTGCTAATTTTATTTGTTTAATTAGTTTGAAAATAAAACGGAGTGAACCGACAATGGGTATTATCTAAAACACTTGTGATTAATTAAAATTGCAACTAAAACACTAACTAGAAAGTTGAAACAAGATATGAGAATACGGATCACACCCATTCGATAATTGCAAGACCTGGGGTTCCTACATGCTTTAACTTGATTTAATTGCATATAGTGATTAACGGATTACTATCACGAAGCTTAGGTGCCAATTGCTATCAATGTCATAGACAACGGACTGTAATGCACTTCGTTGCCTCGGACATGTAAATCCTAACCTACGATAAGGAAAAAGTGCACAAATTCATTTCGCAAAGTCATAACTTTATCATCATTCGACAATTCACAAATTCAATTCAAATGCACGATAATTATCATAAATTTCAAATACCAAACAATTTGTTACAAAACCAAATTAAAATACAAATGTATAAACCCTAGAAATCTTACAACATCTACACCGGGGTGAAACCAAAGAGACTAGCCGCTCATGGTTGGGTGAACGCGATCACCGACCGACAAAAACATGAACACGGAGCCATGACCTTGAGCCTTGAGGAGTGGTGGAGGTTAGGGTTTGAATGGTGGATGAAGATGATGGTGATGGTGGAATGATGGAGATGGTGATTTGATTAGGGTTAGGATGAAGATTGAGTTAGTGGGTGGTGTTAGAATAGGTTAGAGAGGTAGGTGATAATGTTAGATGATGATTAGATGATGTTTATAACCCCCATGACTCGTAACCCCCTCCAAGTGGTCAAACATCATGTTTAAAATCGTTCAAAACCCCTAAAAAACGAATTCTGCAGGCGGACAAATGGGAGGCCGTCGCCGACGGCCAAGGCCAGCGTCGGCGACGCCTTGTTTAAACTCGGGATTTGGTCGACGCTCTATTTCACTAGATACGTGTCACGACCCCCGATCCCATCCTGGCCGGAATCGGTGCCGTGAGCAGTCCAGTGGTACCGGTGATTATTTTGAAAAACACATTGCAGCGGAAATTTCATCAGGACCGTGAGTTAGGAAAATATCAGAGTTTAGAAACACCGGATTTTTATTTAAATAGATGGAATAAATTCCATGTTTTACAAAGGTAGCTTTTAATGAAAACAATATTTCTTAAGTTGATTTAATTAATAAAATAAGCCACTTCTTGAAGTCTTTTAGTGCCGGATCCAATCCTTACTCCAATCTACTGTAATTACCTGAAACGCGTTTTAAAAAGGTTTTGTCAGCGGGAAATACTGAGTGAGTTCATTCATTTTACTGAAAACGACACATTTGTTATAATTTACAGTATTAAGGGTTTTTACATATGTTTATTATCAACCAACATTCAAGAATAGGTATTTGTCACAGACCAGCTCTGTGACTGTGGTCATATCACCATTGGCTGTCCCAATGAGTGACGTATGTCACAATTAGGCTCGCCCACCTAATGTGAAGGAAACAATAATAACAATACTGTGCACAATACCCCACATACCGGCTGTAATTTGGTGATTACATAAACTTAATCACTGTAATTATAACTTTTGGAAAATGATTTGGAGTATTGTAAAACAGTTGATAAAAAGAGAATGACTCACAAATCAGCATGCAGGATTGAGTTAACAACTTCTTGATTATATTTCTTCCGATAATTAAGCATGCACTTTATTATTCTGGATCTTCTGATGATTTAATAGTTTATTTGATTGTAAGGGTGTAGTTGGGAGTATTTCTGGTGGTTTAACATAATGGAATACGTATTGGTGAAAAACCTAAATCAACCTTAACGAATTTCACAAAAACCGGGTTAATGCTCAATACAGTAGTTACGATAATTTCCCGAGATCAAATTTTCACAATGAATGACCAAGTGCAATACTTCAACTCATTTATCAAAATGACAAACGACAAAGTATAGTACTTCAACTCATTATCGAATTATCGACAACGACAAAGTACAATGCTTCAACTCATTTATCGGATTACCGACAAACGACAAAGCATAACCCAATGTGGGCGGCACTTAGACATTCTTTGGGTATATTGATCCCAGAAACTGAATCGTAATAGCGATCGAGTAATTACCCTGTTCCGCGGCAGCAATTCGATATTAGTGTGTGTGTGTTGGACTGTTTCTGTGATAACTTGATCTACGTAACTCGGATTTACGTCGTTCCAAAGACAGAATTCAAGTCCCAACCCCCTCTATTTATACCCGAAATTTGACACCGTCGCGTAGCGCGAGGGGTACCCCCTATAGGTGTCGCGCTACGCGAGTGGTAACCTATGTTCATAGGGTAGCTACGTGTGTAACTAGGCTTGCTGTGTTGACAGTTTCGTTAATTTCGAATTTTACACAGAGTTATGAGGATAATCATTGGTTAGGGTTTATCCCCCCCTGAGTTTTAGGGGCCCTGATCCTGATTCTGATTGTTCTGGAAATTTTAGGGGTTGTGCAGGATTACTTGGGTGTCTCAACTATGGTTCCCTATTGGGTAAATAAAATAATAGGCATGACTTTTGATGAAAGTTTGTTTACAAAATAGAAATAATAAATAATAAATAATAGTTTTGGGTAACTCACAAAAAGAGAATAAAATGGTGAGAAAAAGGGATGGACCCACTGTGTAACTTTAGGGTTCAACTAGAAGGATTCCTGGTATAAATTTTGGGTATAACTTTTAAGCTATTTAAAAATATAATGTACTCATGTTAAGTATAGTACCCCTAATTCAACCTTGTCCCGAAGTCCTGAGATAGAATCCAAACGAACTTAGTCGGGCAGAGCCTTGACATGCGTTATGGGACTCAAATCAATCGGAAAGGGTAGCAGTGATCGGGAGTTACCGATACTTAAAATGAGGCATGGCTTTATAGGGAAAAATAAAAATAAAAATTAAAACTATAGGTTTTGAGAGGGAAATGGGCGACATAAAGGGAATGGAAAAAGAAGCTGTGCAAAAATTGTATGTTGAACACCCCCTCCTATTTATACTTGAAATGTAACTTAGGGACTAAGCTTGTGAGTACACGTAGACATATATGCAAGATGCTTTCATTGAATTTATTTCCTACACGTAGCCATATTTAGTTATGATAAGTTTTATTATTTTATTATTATATATATTATAATTAATTTAACTGTTTTACTTATTTGACGCGTATAACTTTTAAAATATAATGTTCTAGAAAATAATAAATATGTCTTTAGGACGAGAATATTTTTGTCTACATTTGGGTCTAAGTTTCATTAAAATTAAAGTAGGTTCAAAAATAATTATTATACGGTTCCTAGGCTCATCTAGGAACTTCATATTTCTTATGGTCAACCTACCCATAAGTTACTTGTCTAATAATATAAATTTTTATAGACTTTTATTTTATTAGAAAGGTTACCCATATACAGGCCAATTAATTAATATAATATTTCAACCAACTTTATAAAGTAGTGTTTAAAACTATTTGGGTTGAGTATTTATATTAGAAATAAACTAGTTACTAGTTACTAGTGGTTAATAAGTTTAACCATACTTATAATTTACATGATAAAAACAGGGATGTTACATCCTCCCCACCTTGTTTTAAATCTCGTCCTCGAGATTTGGCTATGATATTTCTTTTAGAGTTATGTTACTTTTTGATTAAAAAGAATAATATTAAGGTAAATGATACCAAATCAAAATATCAAATTTGGTGACTATGAGTTGTACAATAGATGGGACTCAATGGTTCAACTGAATTAGTGTAAGAATTCGATGACAAACGAATGAGATGAAATGGTATAGTTTTCAAGGTAACTAGGTTCAGCCCAAAAGATATATGATAAATAGATTTTAAAATAAATGTGAAGAACTTTTGGAATCAATAAAATTCTTTATTAAAAGAAATCTTACTTGATTGACAACTGAGGAAGACTTAGAATTGACGGGTTCAAAATGAAATAAAAGCATGAAAATGATTTGTCAAATAGTAAATTATGATATGAGAAATTCTATGTGTTGAGATGAGTGAATTGCAAAGATACACCAAAAGACAATAGAGTTAGTGTATCATCGTTTAGAGTTTTCAAGTTGTTTTAATTATGAAGCAATGTGATAGTATATTATTAGTGACTATATTTTTCATTTTATGTCATAGAGATGGAAATATAATAAGAATAAGTTGTTTTGGCATGACCAACTATTATATTATATTACAAAAGCAAATGTAATATTATTTGTCTCATATTTTTTTACTATACGTAAATGGTTATTACTTTTTTTTTAAATTATAGTATTTTACTATACTGTGTAAAATAACTTATATTTACGATGAAATATAGATTACAAAATACCATGGTGAAGTTATCACATTTAAAATATTTTAGTATTATGGTTTTGTAAAAGAATCACTATTATTTATAACGTTAAATGAAAGTTGTGAATAAAAGGGGTAAAAGTATTTGTAAAATATTTTATATAACACTAGGTCAATTCTATGTGATTACTTATATTTTTTTTTTATTTTGAAACCATATAGCGTTGTAAAATGTAGTTACAAATGTTGTGGTGACTATTCTTTATGTATTACAATGTTCTTCTAACCCAATGTAGTCGCTGACTACTATATTATTCTTATATGGTTATTTTCTTGCTAGAGTGTTATAGCACATAGTTATTACAAAATATGTGATACATAATTATTTGTATAATTTTATTCGTCCCTCTAATTCTGGTATTGTTTTATAGAAATATGTCTTCTCTTTTTAGTACAAAGTAAAATATTTTTATATATAATTAAAATTTACTAAATAAGTATGATGACTTAATTAACTAGTCATTATCACGGCGGATATTGGTTAGTGCTGCCTTGTTTAAGCATAGGTGGCCAGTCCATGCCTAACTAAGGCTAGGCTATTCAATACATGCCCCTGATAATAACTTTAGTATCTGAAAATAATACTAACACTATTATTATTAATATATTATTACTAATAATAAAACTAATATTAATTACCAATAATAAATGCATAAACTTAAATGAGAATATACTTTAAACAAAATTTTATACGTAAAAATATAATTTCTTTACCTTAATGGTTTTAACAAAATTTTTTAATTACAGAAATACTATATTGTAAGTTTCTATATATAATCAATTAAGTTTATACAATGTTTTTCGATTAATGGAAGGTAAGAAATATCACGAAAGGCTCGATTGGTTGTAAGGACTACGGAATTTAGGACATGAAATGGTGGAGCATTATTATAGCACATAATTGTGTTAAGATTGCTTTTATAAAATAAATCAATAAAGCGGATTCAATATAAATAAATAATTAAATCTTAGATTAGCGTAATCTTTAATTTTGTGAAAATGTCATCACAAAGTGATCGTGATCAAAGAGATGATTTGATGAATTAGAAGACTAAACAAGCATATTATGGTTTTAAGAGAATTGAAGTGCTTGTTAGGATTATTTTGAATATGATGGTTTTAATCCATCATATGGGACTTCGAATTGAGTACGTATTGCGAGCAAGTTAACTGAGTTTGGATAAAACGAGTTTTAATAAGAAAGTTCAAACATGATCACAAAGAAACCATGTATCCCTTTTAAAAGAAAATCGAGTTTTTCAATAAATTCATTGATTCGATATTAAAGAGTCATTGCTTTGTAAAAACGCGGTTTACAATGCAAAGATCAAGTATAGCGGAACGATATTTGAACTTTTGATAAAACAACAAATTGAAATGATGCCTTCCTAGGGTCTTATAACTCAAATGAACCACATGCGCAACAAATAGTGCATGTGTATCGTGTGGATTTTCCAAGAAATGAAATGAATTGATATTTGCTACTATGAAAGAAATCTTTATGGTATGATGATTATTAAAAGAAGTAGAAACATGAAAGTCAACTTATTTATAGGCAGAAGTCAGAATTGCAACGAAAGAAATATAAGAACTTTATCTGAAATCTCGTGTGATGACCTTTGTTAAGTGACATTACCAAGGAATGTCGAATGAAATGAAATGAAGTAGGGAATTTGCAAAGGTATATGACTCCTTTTGTAGTGATGATAATTATGACTCTGATTATACTCTGCACCGATAATTGTGAAATCTTGTTACAACGTACCTCAGCGAGATTTATGTCGGTTGTAGGATCATATGGCAAAGTGCTTTTTTTTTATTAGTAGTTTTTCTACTGACGGAATTTAGCATAGGTGTCATCGTGCCTAATTTATATTTTTCAAAGATCTTTCCTTTGGAAGTCGTGTGTGATAAACTTCGACATCTGTGGATGTATAATTTAAGTTTCATGTGTTTTCTTGTGCATTAGCACAACTTTACCGGCTTCTTACTAACGTATTGGAAATTCTTATATTTTTGATGGTGTCCCAACTTAATGGGTTTCCAGTATTATTTTGTTGCATGAGTTACGAGGTAGATGATCAAACGAAAGAATGTTTGATATCAAAATTAAAGATATATGCGAAAGATTCCTGATAAAGAAATCTATATATATATGCTTGTGCTTTCTTCTTAATTGACTTTTGGAATTCCTTATAGATATATCTATATTATATATTTCACATGTTGTAATATACATACCTTTCATAGGGTTAATGTATTTAACAGATTCTTATTTCCAAAAACAAGTCTGATATCAGACCATGATATTATTTTAGGGAAATCTTGTCACTTGTTTGACATTTTATATACCCCATCTTACCCGGTTCGCGCCGGAGAGGTAATCTCAGTATATCCGGACAAGCTGGAGAGTCTGCTACTCTATACCCAGTTTTGCCGGAGAAAATTTCCTATTTCCCATAAACAGTATCTTTTCAAAAAGTGCCTCTTTTATTAGGACTTTTTATCTAGAATCAAGGAAATTTGTATTTCCATAATATATCTTTATTCTTCACCAAGTAATACCAATAAACAAGAATAAATAGCAATTAAATGCTATTGCCTGCTAGTCGTTATTCTTATGGAATACCAATTATACTTATTTATACTTATATAAGAAATTTTATCTTGAAATTTATATTAAGACAAAATTCTTAAGTTCGAGTCTAAATATCATTCAGAGTGCTATCAGATAATATTAAGTTTCTAATTCTCCGTTTAAATTTAGGTATTATTATAACACCTAATTGTGTAAACCAGTGGCTTAGCTTATACTAAGGCATCTTATGTTCAAGTCTAAATGCTATCAAATGTGCTACCAGTTAATTGCAATTTCCTAACTCTTTTATTTAAGCTTAAGTATTGGTATCACAACACTGGCTTAAAGTAGTGGCTTAGCTCTGATACCACCTTTTACTGTCACGACCCCCGATCCCATCCTGGCCGGAATCGGTGCCGTGAGCAGTCCAGTGGTACCGGTGATTATTTTGAAAAACACATTGCAGCGGAAATTTCATCAGGACCGTGAGTTAGGAAAATATCAGAGTTTAGAAACACCGGATTTTTATTTAAATAGATGGAATAAATTCCATGTTTTACAAAGGTAGCTTTTAATGAAAACAATATTTCTTAAGTTGATTTAATTAATAAAATAAGCCACTTCTTGAAGTCTTTTAGTGCCGGATCCAATCCTTACTCCAATCTACTGTAATTACCTGAAACGCGTTTTAAAAAGGTTTTGTCAGCGGGAAATACTGAGTGAGTTCATTCATTTTACTGAAAACGACACATTTGTTATAATTTACAGTATTAAGGGTTTTTACATATGTTTATTATCAACCAACATTCAAGAATAGGTATTTGTCACAGACCAGCTCTGTGACTGTGGTCATATCACCATTGGCTGTCCCAATGAGTGACGTATGTCACAATTAGGCTCGCCCACCTAATGTGAAGGAAACAATAATAACAATACTGTGCACAATACCCCACATACCGGCTGTAATTTGGTGATTACATAAACTTAATCACTGTAATTATAACTTTTGGAAAATGATTTGGAGTATTGTAAAACAGTTGATAAAAAGAGAATGACTCACAAATCAGCATGCAAGATTGAGTTAACAACTTCTTGATTCTATTTCTTCCGATAATTAAGCATGCACTTTATTATTCTGGATCTTCTGATGATTTAATAGTTTATTTGATTGTAAGGGTGTAGTTGGGAGTATTTCTGGTGGTTTAACATAATGGAATACGTATTGGTGAAAAACCTAAATCAACCTTAACGAATTTCACAAAAACCGGGTTAATGCTCAATACAGCAGTTACGATAATTTCCCGAGATCAAATTTTCACAATGAATGACCAAGTGCAATACTTCAACTCATTTATCAAAATGACAAACGACAAAGTATAGTACTTCAACTCATTATCGAATTATCGACAACGACAAAGTACAATGCTTCAACTCATTTATCGGATTACCGACAAACGACAAAGCATAACCCAATGTGGGCGGCACTTAGACATTCTTTGGGTATATTGATCCCAGAAACTGAATCGTAATAGCGATCGAGTAATTACCCTGTTCCGCGGCAGCAATTCGATATTAGTGTGTGTGTGTTGGACTGTTTCTGTGATAACTTGATCTACGTAACTCGGATTTACGTCGTTCCAAAGACAGAATTCAAGTCCCAACCCCCTCTATTTATACCCGAAATTTGACACCGTCGCGTAGCGCGAGGGGTACCCCCTATAGGTGTCGCGCTACGCGAGTGGTAACCTATGTTCATAGGGTAGCTACGTGTGTAACTAGGCTTGCTGTGTTGACAGTTTCGTTAAGTTCGAATTTTACACAGAGTTATGAGGATAATCGTTGGTTAGGGTTTATCCCCCCCTGAGTTTTAGGGGCCCTGATCCTGATTCTGATTGTTCTGGAAATTTTAGGGGTTGTGCAGGATTACTTGGGTGTCTCAACTATGGTTCCCTATTGGGTAAATAAAATAATAGGCATGACTTTTGATGAAAGTTTGTTTACAAAATAGAAATAATAAATAATAAATAATAGTTTTGGGTAACTCACAAAAAGAGAATAAAATGGTGAGAAAAAGGGATGGACCCACTGTGTAACTTTAGGGTTCAACTAGAAGGATTCCTGGTATAAATTTTGGGTATAACTTTTAAGCTATTTAAAAATATAATGTACTCATGTTAAGTATAGTACCCCTAATTCAACCTTGTCCCGAAGTCCCGAGATAGAATCCAAACGAACTTAGTCGGGCAGAGCCTTGACATGCGTTATGGGACTCAAATCAATCGGAAATGATAGCAGTGATCGGGAGTTACCGATACTTAAAATGAGGCATGGTTTATAGGGAAAAATAAAAATAAAAATTAAAACTATAGGTTTTGAGAGGGAAATGGGCGACATAAAGGGAATGGAAAAAGAAGCTGTGCAAAAATTGTATGTTGAACACCCCCTCCTATTTATACTTGAAATGTAACTTAGGGACTAAGCTTTTGAGTACACGTAGACATATATGCAAGATGCTTTCATTGAATTTATTTCCTACACGTAGCCATATTTAGTTATGATAAGTTTTATTATTTTATTATTTTATTATTATATATATTATAATTAATTTAACTGTTTCACTTATTTGACGCGTATAACTTTTAAAATATAACGTTCTAGAAAATAATAAATATGTCTTTAGGACGAGAATATTTTTGTCTACATTTGGGTCTAAGTTTCATTAAAATTAAAGTAGGTTCAAAAATAATTATTATACGGTTCCTAGGCTCATCTAGGAACTTCATATTTCTTATGGTCAACCTACCCATAAGTTACTTGTCTAATAATATAAATTTTTATAGACTTTTATTTTATTAGAAAGGTTACCCATATACAGGCCAATTAATTAATATAATATTTCAACCAACTTTATAGAGTAGTGTTTAAAACTATTTGGGTTGAGTATTTATATTAGAAATAAACTAGTTACTAGTTACTAGTGG
This sequence comes from Helianthus annuus, assembly GCF_002127325.2. Lineage (NCBI taxonomy): Eukaryota > Viridiplantae > Streptophyta > Magnoliopsida > Asterales > Asteraceae > Helianthus > Helianthus annuus. The sequence continues at coordinate 118,755,734 of NC_035443.2, forward strand.
TTAATAAGTTTAACCATACTTATAATTTACATGATAAAAATAGGGATGTTACAATACGCGATTTTCAGGCGACGGGAACATCTAAGGTGCGTCGCCGACGACCCCTTTAGGCATCAGGGACGGTGTCTCTAATCCCAAATCTTCGTTTTTTGCGTATCTTGGTCCCGGTTGACCCGTTTTGCGTCCCGGTAGTCTGTTTTGCGTCCCGGTAGTCCGTAAAGCCCCCAATTAGCTCCTTAAACTACATAAGACCTGAAAACACAAATCCCATTAAAAGTGGGCTATTCGAGATTGAAAGTCACGTAAAAACATTAACTTAAACATTTACGAACACCGATTTTCTACCACGTATCAATCCTTAAAAATAGTTGGCCAATAAAGACCACTATTGAGCACTTTGTGCCCTATTTTGTGACCACTGAAATGACCCCCACAAGCAAACGAATGCAAGTGCATCAACACGCTTGGAATCTCCTCGTCTGGTACATATCCGCGCACAACTTGATCCGCACACGTCTTGAACAAATCCGACTCCTCCAACTTGTAGTATTTGATCTGAGAGGGAAAGTGCAATCTCCTCTGCCTATCCCAATGAGCTGGTAAGTCACCTTTCACCAAATACTTAACAATGTTAGCAAACCAAGGTAATACCGTAACATGCAAAATATGATCATCTGGGAAGGTCTCATTAATCTCTACACTCGAAGGGCCTTCCTCTACCAACAAACGGGATAAGTGGTCAGCCATCACATTCTCGCTACCCTTCTTGTCCCGGATCTCTAGGCCAAACTATTGTAGTAGCAAAACCCATCGGATCAATCTCAGCTTTGCATCCTTCTTTTCCATGAGGTACCTTACTGTAGTGGGGTCAGAATAGAGAATTACCTTACTACCCCATATATCTGCACAGAATTTGTCCAACGCATGCACCACCATGAGTAGCTCTTTTTCGGTTGTTATATAATTCAATTGTGCATCTGAAAGAGTCTTACACGTGTAGTATATGGCAATTGGTTTTTTCTCTACCCGTTGACCCAACACGTCCCCAACCGCGTAATCGCTTGCATCACACATGATTTCGAATGGTAAAGACCAATACGGTGATTGCAAGATTGGAGCCTCAAGCAATTTTTCTTTTAAATTGTTACAGACATTTTTACCATCTTTATTAAAGTCAAAGGGTTGATCTTCTAATAAAAAAATACATAATGGTTTCGCGATGTCACTAAAGCCTTTAATGAACCTCCTATAAAACCCCGCAAAACCCAAAAATGATCTAACACCCCTAATACTTGTGGGATAGGGTAAAGTGGAGATGACTTATACCTTATCATGGTCCACCTCTATCCCACGACTTGACACAACGTGTCCCAACACAATCCCCTCTTGAACCATAAAATGGCTCTTTTCCCAACTCAAGACTAAATTAGTTTCAACACAGCGTTTTAAAACTTTTTTCTAATTGGTCAAGGCAAGCATCAAAAGATGATCCATATATTCAGAAGTCATCCATGAAAATCTCTAACGACTCCCCCACCATATCCGAAAAGATACTCATCATACACCTTTGAAAGGTGGAAGAGGCGTTACATAACCCGAACGGCATTCGCCTAAATGCGAATGTGCCATACGGGCAAGTAAAAGTAGTCTTATCTTGATCTTCCGGATGAATAGCAATTTGATTATATCTCGAATACCCATCCAAGAAACAATAAAATTTTTGACCGGCTAACTTCTTAACAATTTGGCCAATAAAAGGTAAAGGGAAATGGTCTTTGGAAGTTGCGGAATTCAACTTCCTATAGTCAATACAAATACGCCACATTGTTACCGACTGAGTGGCTACCTATTCACATGCGTCATTAGTGATAACTTGAATGCCCACCTTCTTGGGAACAGTTTGCATGGGGCTCACCCATTGGCTATCCAAGATGGGGTAAATGATACCCACATCTAGCCACTTCAAAACTTCCTTCTTGACAACCTCCCACATGTTAGGATTTAGCCTCTTTTGTGCATCACGAGAGGGAGTTGCACCATCTTCTGTGATGATCTTGTGCATCACCACCGATGGACTAATCCCCTTCAAATCCGCTATGGTCCACCCAATAGCTGCCCTATTAGTGACCAATACCGCCATCAGTTTCTCCTCTTGCTCTCCGGTCAAGTTAGATGCAATAATGACCAGAAGCTTGTTGCCCTCACCGGCATAAGCATATTTTAAATGCTTAGGAAACACCTTCAACTCCACCATCGGTGGCTCTTCTAGCGATGGCTTCAACTTTGTATCGATCTTTTCCGGAAGACTTTCCACTTGGTGTGTCCTAGGGGGTCTTCCTTCCTTCACTGCCATAACCTCCATCTTAACTGATTTGCAGGTCAGTTTGGTTAATGGAATAGCTATCCTAGAGAAATCTTGGATAAACCGTCTATAATATCCTGCCAGTCCAAGAAAACTTCTTACTTCCGTTGGCAACTCAGGGACTTTCCATTTGGTAATCACCTCGATTTTTGTGGGATCCACATGAATTTCTTCATGATTAACCAGATGTCCAAGGAATTGCACTTCTTGCAACAAAAATTCACATTTTGAGAATTCAGCATAAAGCTTCTCTTTTCTTAATAATGTCAGAAGTGTATGCAGATGCTCTGCATGTTCCTCTTTACTCTTAGAGTAAATTAGAATATCATCTATAAAGATAATTTTGAACTTATCTAGGTATGGTTTACATATCCTGTTCATCATGTTCATAAATGCAGCTAGGGAATTGGTTAAACCAAATGGCATGACGGTAAAATCATAATGACCATACCTTATTCTGAAAGAAGTTTTAGGAATGTCCTCTTCCTGTACTTTCAATTGATGATATCCTGAGCGTAAATCGATCTTAGAAAAGAATCGAGCTCCTTGAAGTTGATCGAAAAGTTCATCGATTCACGGTAGTGGGTACCAATTCTTAATCGTAACCTTGTTCAATTCTCGGTAATCAATGCACATACGCATTGATCCGTCTTTCTTCTTAACAAACAAAACCGGCGCTCCCCATGGCAATGAACTAGGTTGTATAAAACTTTTATCAAGAAGTTCGTTCAATTGTTTCTTCAATTCCTGCATCTCCGTTGGTGCTAGTCGATATGGTGCTTTGGCAATCGGCGTCGTCCCTGGTATTAGGTGAATTCTAAATTCAACCTCTTTATCAGGCGGTAATCCAGGTAACTCTTCTGGAAAAACGTCTGAGAATTTAGATACTACAGGTATATCTTTTAATTCTTTTCCTTTAGTGTTAGTGATTATGGAAATCATATACATTATTGCTCCTTTCCTTTAACAAGTTGCAGTTTTCATCACAAAGATGAATTTCGCTGACCTGGTTGGCTTGTCTCCTTTGATTGTGATCTTTTTACCACTTGGAGTACTCACTTGTACCGACTTTTGATCACATAAAATACTGGCACGATTGGCTACCAACCAATCCATTCCTAATTGAATATCGAATCCCGCTAGATTCATTGGGTAAAGGTTAGCAGAGAAATGATGGTTCAAAATTTCTATTCTTGCTCCCTTCTAGATTCCACTAATCTTAATGGATTCTCCGTTTTCCGTCTCTACCAGACAGTCTTGTTGAAGTTTGGTTAATGGTTGATTGAGAAATTTGTAGAAAGAAGTATTGATAAAACTTTGGTTTGCACCAGAGTCAAATAATACTTTGGCAAAAATGTCATTAACTAAAAACATACCGGCAATCACATCCGGAATCATCTTGGCTTCTTCAGCTGTCAGAACAAATGCTCTGGCATTCTTCTTGGGTCCTTCAGTTGTCTTAGCTTTGCTTGTTGCTGCTAGAGCTCGTTTCAGACAGTTTGGTTTGATGTGCCTAATTTCTCCACAATTGAAGCAAAGCCTATTGCTAGGTTTCCTCTTACAATCTTCTTCCTTGTGTCCAGACATTTTGCAAAATTTGCAGTATATGGAGCACCTTACAGAGTGCTTCCTTTTGCAATATTTGCAATAAGGTGCAGAGGAAGAACCTGTACTTTTCCCACGGTTGGAATTACCATAGCGAAATTCCTGGGTAAGCCTTTGAACTAGGTTCTTTCTCTGGTTTTCCTCTTGTGTGTGTACCAATTCATCAGTCAGGGTGTTGGCTAATTCTACTACTTCTTCTATGGTTTGTGGCCTAGCTACCTTGACTACGTGTCTGATCTCACTAATTAATCCCCAAAGGTAACGGGAGATTAATACTGGTTCAGGTGAGGCTAAGGTTGGCACTATTCTAGCATATTCAAAGAATATGGTAGTGTAACCTTTTACAGTCTATTCCAACCATTTTAAGATTTAAGAACTTATTAGTGATTTGTTCTTTTTCATGAGAAGGACCGAATTTTCTTTCGACTATCTCTTTAAAGTTAGTCCATTCTATATTATAAACTCTGTCATTTCCTCTAGACTGGAGAATAGTATTCCACCATTCTAAGGCTACATTTTTGAAAAGATTAGAAGCAAACATAATCTTATCTTTATTTGCACATTTACTTATTTTTGTGACTGCTTCTGTCTTTTCTACACAACACAAGGCTGAAATGGCTCCTTCATTGCCTGAAAATTCTATTGGTTTACAGGCCAAGAATTCTTTATAAGAACAACCGTAAGAGACGGTTCTTCTTCTTTTAGGAATTGGAGCTTGGATTATTGGTCCGTTATTTTCGTTCACACTGTGACTTGGTTCAGTGGGTTGGCGTTTACTTCCAATTGCAGATTTATTATTTTCCGCTTCTTTAACAGTCTTGATAATATAGGGTATAACATCTATAATTCCTTGTGCTACTATATGTTGGATGACACTGTTATCTATTTGGTTTTCGTTATTCTCATTATTCGGGTTTTCCTGATTTACTTCGTTGCCTATCTGAATTGGAAACATTTATCAGGTATTAATTATTACAGAATAAGATTTAATACAAACAATCACACAAACAGATTGATCAAAATCGTCGAACATTGTGTCTTTACTCTTATATTATATTATTATATATATATATGTATATATATATATATGTATGTATATATGCATCGATTACATATTACAACTGAAAACTAACAAACTAGTAGTTATGCATTTATATCTAGTTAAGTCTATTTATTTTAGTTGGTTATATATATATAGGGTAGGGCTATATAGAAAACCCTACATATATAAAAAAAACCCTAGAAAACCCAACCTCCGGACATTTTTTTTTGAAAAAAAATAACACATGTAATATACATGTTTTTAAGAGTTTTGGGCCAAAAAAATCAAAAAAGCGCCAAAAGGATGATTTAAAAAAAAAATTTCAGCAATTTGTGTCTTTTGTGCCTAACACATGTTAGGCAACCGGACATTGCTGAAATTTGATTATTTTTTTTAAAAAAATCCCTTCGGTGCTTTTTTGTTTTTTTTGGCCCAAAACACTTTAAAACATGTATATTACATGTGTTATTTTTTTCAAAAAAAAAATGTCGGGAGGTTGGGTAAAATGGGGGGAGATTTGAGTTTCCAGAGTTTCCTAAACTTTTGAGGGTTTTTTGTCTAGCATTACCCTATATATATATATATATATATATATATATATATATATATATATATATTCTTTTTATCAAAGTACAAAATTACACACATATCGAGGTATTATTCTAGGTGTCATGTATCCAATCTTGTATCTCAAGCTTGACATGTTTCCACACAAGCTTCTCTCCTATTTGACGAATTCTATCTCCTTTTTCAACCAACTCATCGCCCCATTGGTGATGTTCCTGCATATTTTCTTCACTCATGGGAGGTAATGGTATGGGTACAGGGTTAGGGTATCGAGGTATGGGGTGTCCGTAAGGGCATGGGTTGCATATTATTCTTTGCTTATACCAGTCATTGTTCCAGAATGGGTCTAAAGGGTTCAGGTCGGTATACTGAACTATGGGGTTTGGTGGGGGAATTCTGGGGATCTCATAGGGGTTGACATTTGGGATTGGGAACTGGTCTTCCTGGTTTGATTCTAGCATTTGTTGATCTGGGAATAAGGGTAAGAGTGGTGTTTCAGCTATTTGGTTTAGGTTAAAGACTACTACGGTAGTGGATAGCATATGGAAATCTGCCAATTGCCTCTATCAAGCTCCTCTTCCCACGGTGGTCTATTGACTGCTTCATGAGTTTGGGCATTTAATTCCCTATTGGCTTTTACTATCGCTCTTTGTTCTAAGTTATTCATCCTTTTTCTTCTTTCATGCGCTCCTCTATTAAACCATCCTCTCTTTTTGGAAGGGAATGGTTTCTCAGACTGTGCCTTAAAAATAAATATTCCTTCCTCAGTATCAGCTGAGTATCCTGAGGGATTTGGCTGAGATGAGGTTCCTTCATCTTTTGGGGAACTAGCTAATTGACGATAAGCGTCGGATTTACCTTGCTCACTCATAATGTAAACTAACAAGTTGTCAAATAACACAAGACGATAATATATATATATATATATATATATATTTACACATAATCACATAAATTATTTCCTAACACAGTTATTTAGAATTTAAGTGTCAGTAGAACACTTCATTGGCTTAAACCAGTGGCTGTAGCTCTGATGTCACCTTTTGTCACAACCCCCGACCCCTGCCCCGAGAGGCGGGCGGTCGCGGACGATCACGCAGAGTGGGTGGTATCGGTGTTTATTAATTTGGCAGCGGCAATGAGACATCAGGACCGTAGTTAGGAAATGTTTTATCAGAGTTAAAACACCAAACTTTTTAGATTAATTAAATGGGATAAAACCCAATTTTCCATTACATTACATTTATAGGGATAAACCATAGTTTATTGAAAACAAAACTCCTTTTTATTTAGGTAACTTTTATAGCCACTTTTCCAAGCCTTCAGTGCTCTCCAGCTGGCTTTTATTAGCTTCACATTAAGTTACCTGAAACGCGTTTTAAAAAGGTTTTATCAGCAAGAAATACTGACGAGTGCATCCTAGTTTAATCAAAATAGTTTTATAACTTTACAGTATTGAGAGCGATTACAATGTTTATATCTACACAGTTACTCATTCAGTACTGTCAGCACCTGACTTGTGTGTCATGTTACTCATTGGCTAACTCTTTGTCCAATAGTAACGGATTACAATAATGTATACAAAACCCCAACATACGGGCAATAATACATAGACTCAATCACTGTTTAGTATAATTGAAAAACATTTGAGGTTTTGGTAAAAAGGTGACAAAAAGTAAGATGTACTCACATTGTTTACTTAGGTAAAACTATAGCTTCCTGGTGAATCTCCTGGTTATTATCTATTAAAAAAATTAAACAATGCACACGTGTTAGTAAGATAACCCAAATCACATTAACCATACAACTCGAGACAGAACTCCAATGACTGAGTCGGGCAGAGCCATGACATGCATTACGGAGTCCTAGATCAATCGGGTGTAACACGAGACAAAACTCCAACGACTGACTCAGGTAGAGCCTTGACATGCGTTACGAAGCCCCAGATCGATCGAGTAGGGTAACAGATATGTGATCGGGGGTTATAATACTTACAACGAGACAGAGTTCGCTTTATAGGGTTATAATATCCCGAGTGTTTAGACTTATAAAAGTTGAGAGAGAATTTTTAGAATTGAACGTTGATCAAATGCGGCCAAAGCCTCTATTTATAGGGCAGGCGAAGGCGGCTCGCGGCCCGCGAAGCCCCCTCTATCTTTCGCACGGCCTGCGAGGCTACTAGGGTAGACCCTAGCCTTCTCGACTCACCTATCTATCTTCAACACATAACAGGACACGTGGCGGATGTAACACCCCGTGTGTCGAAAGTCAAAGTCAAAGTCAAGATTGAAGTCAAAGGAAGAAAAGATTGCTAATTGCGATCTGTCACTCCTTGCTCAACTCCTGTTTTGACTTCTTTGACTTGTAGATGATCTAATTAATTAATCGCATTAGTTGTATTATGTGGAGTACATGTTAATAATCGAGGTTTAATCGCTATTTATCGCTTGTTTTATCGCTTTATCGCTCATCGTATCGCAATTGCATTCGCCACCCAATTTATGCATTCTGGATATTGTTTTACGTGTGTATGCTATCTATGTGTTACTTATGCATGTTTATTTATGTTTACGTTGTGGTTATTAATCGAAACGCAACCGCAATTCTGTCGCAATCGAATCGCAAACGCTAACGTCAGTTAATTATGATGATTGTATGTTAGATATAGTATTTGTATGTTTATTATTAATCTATCGCATCGCTCACTCGAAACGCATCGCAACGCACAACACACGAATCGAAACGACGAAACTCTACGTGCCGGACACCAGGATCGAGTGGTCGCCCGATCGAGTGGCCATCCGATCGGATTGTCATCCGATCGGACAGCCATCTGATCGGTGACCTATCCGATCCAAGTGCCCTTTCCTAATTTGGCAAACTATAAATACCCTCACTTATCACATCATTTGTGATGTGACAGCTCTCTACTCGACCCAGCCGCACTTTAGCCTTCCTTCTCTCGATTTCTCGCGATTCTTGTAAGTTTTCAACCTAAATCTTGTACCTCTATGATATACACACACTCCTTCATCTTTTTCACCCTTGAATCTTAACTTTTAACCGTGAAATCAAAGGATTTGAGGTGTTTTAGGATGATATCATCATGGAGTTCTGATAAACTTCAAGTATTGGCTTCATTCCACTAAGAACAACTCAGATCTGAAGGATTTCCATAAGATTAAACAATGTTTTCGCATAGATCTACACATATTCATGGTGAAAAGGATTGAAAGAGGGTTTTCCAACTTTCTTTCAACTCTTTTACACTCAATGCACTCAAAACCGATAGAATCGGAGCACATTCTGATCTTCTACTCCTTCTTAGTGATGTGTCGGGTCAAGATCTGATTCTATCAGAGAGACTACTGATTTCGAGTGAAACATGAAAGACCGTCTCGAACAGTTGACCGGTTGGACTAGGGTGATTCCTGTTCGATCGGGTCACTTGAGTCAAGATGGGGTTTCCGTTTTTGAGCACGTTGTCATATCGTCTCGAACAATTCGCAAACTTAACAAATCTCCAAGTTAGCAACACGATCAGGTCACGGGACGGATTGCCATCCGATCGGACAATCACCCGATCGGATTGCACTTGAAGGTTAACACTTAACCTTTTAATTGGTTATCCAAAGGACTAAACATTGAACCAATTGTCGTCCGATCAGATTTCCATCCGATCGAACGACAATCCGACCCTTTGACGTTTGGACCTCAACACAAACAATTTTCAACATGTTCCATAATCAACAGATCGCACTCGATCGGATTGCAATCCGATAAAGTGATAATCCTGTTGTGTGTTCTCACTAAGTGTCCAACCAATCGGATCGCTACCCGATCGAACCGCCGTTCGATCGATCAAACTGAAGGGTAGAGATACTTCTTTGTTTTCAAAATGCTACAACAAAAACTTCAAAGCCATGATACACAAACACATCCTTACCAAACAAGATGACAATCCAATCGAATGGCCATCCGATCGGATGACCATCCGAACGGATTACCATCCGATCGACTGGCCATCCGATCGGGTTGCCATCTGATCGGATTACCATCCGACACTTGGCATTTTTCACCGCTTTTCGTGCCGCTTATCGTTTATGCTATCGGTAACTGTTTAGGCTAATCTCTCTCAGCGCTCCCTTCAATCCAAGAGAGTGTTTACTGGTTAAGCACAATTTGTGAGTATACTCGATCCCTTTTTGCTTTACGCACTTTTGGTTGTTACATACGTTATCGATATTCAAATCACATCAATCACCCAATGCAAACACTATTTATACGCTAACCGTTATTGCATGTTACGTGTTATTCGATGAATGCTTGTATGTTATGTTAACACAGTGTTTGTTGCGTGACACCTTAGCAACGATAGTACTATAGTTTGGACTCAGCACCTGTCGTGGATAGGGGTTGTTAAGGGCTTTACTTCACGTGTCCCAATGGGGATATGTGTTGCGCATTCTACAACTCGCAGTCACGTCTGTGCATATTTCTCTGTCGATAACCTACTTGCCTTCACTTTGTACATGTTTAACTATTTCGATCTCTATTATGCTATATCAAACTTGTATGCTCACCTTTACACTATGTGTATTGACCTTTATTTTAACGTATGTGACATGTATTTAGGATGCTATCTGCTAGGATGTTGTGTTTTTCCTGCTTCTGTGGAACCAAGTAGGATGGAGTCTAGAAACAAAGACAATTTATTTATTTTGAATCTGAGTTGTCAGAACATGTTTTTGTTTGGAGAATATCTATGTCTGTAATAATTAGATTACTCAATGGGTTATGGCATGGGACATAATATTAACTATTTGGTAATTTAGTCGTTATGGAATTTCTCTTGACAATCTGTTTCGCTCAGTGCCATGCCCCGATGTTTCCGTCGTCGGTTGGGGTGTGACAGATTGGTATCAGAGCCATAACTATAGGGAATTAGCGAGACGCGACCTAGTCTGGGTCGATGTCTTAGAAAAGACCTAGTCTATAGTCTAAGTACCAACAGACCGTCTTGTGTGAACCCGTTAGGGGTTCCGTATGAGCTTATTGCTATTTCTCGATCACCTCGCATTCACGCTATACTATCACACTACCTTTCCCAAGGTAGTCGCACTGCACTGTTTTCAAAAATGAGCGAGTGATTAGATTGAGATTAGGTGTGAAAACCGCAAACTCTCAATTAAATCGCTTGTTCGACCCGCGATTTTATCTATAAACAGGAGAATTTGCGTTGAATCAGGAGTGAAATCCGCACTTTAACGCAGATTTTCTTCTCTATTTTTTCAAAACAGGAACTAAGCTATTAAGTCAAGGGTGAAACCCGAACCTTGACGACTTGTTCCGTTCGCATTTTGGTTTTACGAAACTCCCACCAAAGTCTCGACGGACTCCAACGACTTGAAGCACCACTGTAGCTGGAAGGATACGTGCCATTCCCAAAGTTGAGACAAGAGCACAGTCCTGAAAGCCAAAGTGTGTGCCAAAAGTCCTTGTGAATAGTCGAACCACTTTGGTTAGTCAACGTCTATCTAGCCGAGACACTCTATACTCGCTTTCAAATTCGCAATCGCTGATTTTATGAGTTTTCGATCCTGAGCCCTCAACTGCTGACTCTGATATTTCGCCAATTTTATGTGAAATTTTACGTGCTTTATGTGGTTTTATTTGTTTATGTGTTTCGATTTTGGTGGTTTATTCTCTTTTCGCTCTCGCTTTGATCGACACACACACAACTCGCACTGCACATCTATCTCAATACGCTAACAAATCGTTTACTAAAGGATGATCGCATGTTATGTTACTCGCTTATGCCATACTACTCGCTGTGTGCTCGCTAACCGCAATCGCTATTCTCGAACGCGCGAACTTTCAATGATAGGTTTCTGTATTCTGACTGCCTCATGTCCTTATGTGCTTCTATGCTTGATGCGTGCTAGTGTGCATATGTTTTAGGTATATATTTTAAGCCCTTTTCACACTTTTTAACCAAGTTTTAAATTTATAAAACACGATATTTACTAACACTACACACATATGGGCAAGTGCACCCATCGTGGACGTAGTATAGTGTTGGTAAGATACCGAGGTCGTCCAAGGACACAAGAGCTTTTAGTACCGGTTTATCCTCAACGTCTAATCAAATCAAAATGTTAGAAAAGATTTTAAAACTAAGAAAATAAAACTAACTAAATGCTGAAAAATAAAAATAAAAATAAAACAGATAGACAAGATGAATCACTTGGATCCGACTCGTGTATAGTGTAACCTTTGATTATTTTCGCACTTTTGCACTTGTTTAAGAGATTATCTTAGTTATTGTAGTAGGCCCCTCTTTTGAAGGTGACGTTACCCTCAACCCAGTAGTTTGAGTCAGCAAGGATACAATCCTAAAGGGTCGGATTATTGAAAGATAATTAATTAAGTTATTAATGCAAATTATGGTAGGCCTCTCTTTTGAAGGTGACGTTACCCTCGACTAAGTAGTCTGAGTCAGCAGGGATACAGTCCTAAGTAGCCGGGTTATAGTATTAATAGTAGTTTAACTTATGAGGGGGTCAAAGAGTTTGGATCCCCGCCATCCAATACCTTTGGGTATTGAAGGAGATCCTACTAAATTTGACCCAGGTCCCTTGCAGGACCTCTAAACGCTGAACAAGGGCAAGACTCTTACCAAACCGGTCCCTTAACCCCCGACCAGGTAGCCAACATATCTCCATATAGACCGTGGAGATATGAATGGTAAAAATCTTTTATTTTATATAGACAGTAAAATAATGTCAAGACACCACGGACAAACGATAAGGAAGAATCACCTTCAACATAAGAAACTAGTTATTAAAGTCATTAATGCAAAACCACATAAAAAGTGCAAAAGATTAAAAATAAAAAGTATTACACTAGACACTTGTCTTCACCAAGTGATGTAAGAGACTTAGGCGAACATGGCCTTTGATTGTCAAGAACTCTTACAATCAATCTTGGATCCCGAGATGACTCACACACTCTATGATAGACAATGGATGATGGTGGTGGATGATGGTGTTGTGATGGTGGTGGGTGGTGGGTGAAGTGTGAGAGAGGTGGTGTGCCAAGGGATGAGTTGAAATGGCTCCAAGCACTCCTATTTATAGGCTGAACAGAAGCCTGGGCACGGCCCCGTGCATGCTGGGCACGCCCCGTGTCCGTCTGACACTCTCTCTCTTCATTAATTGTAATTCGCAATTACAATAAATGCGCCCGCAGTACTCTGACCACGCCCCCGTGTCCACTGGGCACGGCCCCATGGTGGGCAATAGAAGCTTCTATTAGTTTGTCTTTTCTTCTGCTTCTTGGGCACGGCCCCGTGCTCGCTGAGCACGGGGCGTGTTCAGTCTTCTGTCTTCCTTGTTTTGCTTGGGAGGACGCTGTCGAGGGGTCGGGCATTCCACTTTTGTCCCTTTTCTTGTATTTATGTTAGATTTTGCTGTCTTTTTGCTTCTTTTGTTAATTTGAGCTCATTTAATCCTGAAAATACAAAAGGAAGACAAAAACACACTTTTTCCAACATTAGTACTAAAAAAGGGTTAGTTTTATGCCACAATTGATATAATTTATATGTTGCATTTTGCGCATATCAATGCTTTACGTGCTTTTGTGACTTATGTGCTCCTACGTGCTTATGTGTTCTGTGCTTATGTGATTATGTAATTATGTGCTTGTACGATAGACATGTTCCTGTGCTTTATATAAGTAGCTTTTGGCGTTTCGCTAGACCATGTTAGGCATAATCGAAATAGCGTTTTAAATCCTATGGCGATGTCTGTTGCAGACAATGTCGTCATTTGGATCTTTTCACTCGCGCTCAGCTCGCCGCAACCACGATGACAAACGCATCACCTCTCTGGTCACTAAGCAGATAGCGAAAGTCATCCCCCAGATCATCAGTGAATTGAACGAAAACACTAGTAAATCATCTGAAGAGTCTCGAACAGATTCGCCAAAGTCCGCTTTTAGCTTCAAGCAGTTCAAAGCTTGCAGACCAAAAGAATTTACTGGCGAAGATGGTCCTACGGCCATGTTTCAATGGTTCGATTCGATTGAAGTCACCTTGCGTCAGAGCAACTGTCCTGACAATCTTCGAACTGTTAACGCCACCGGCGTCTTCTAGTCCCGCGCTTTAGACTGCTAGACGGCCGAGAGAAACAAGAGAGGAAATGACGCAGCTTAGGGATTGACATGGGATGAGTTGAAATATCTGATGATGAAAGAGTTCTGCCCTCCCCATGAACTCCAAAAGCTGGAGGACGAGTTCTGGCATCTGAAGTAGAAGGATGGTGATAACGCTGCTTTGACTGCTCGCCTCAAGCAGCTCAGCATAATCTGTCCAGACCAAGTTAAGACGCCCGAGATCACCATCAAGAAATACATCTGTGCTCTTCCGGATTGTGTCGCTGATTTCGTCCAAGCTGTCAAGACGTCAACCATCGAGGAAACTTTTCTACTCGCTGCTGAGATCAATGATAAGCGAGTCAAGGCTGGTGTCTGGGACAAAGCCTTGAAGAATCTGCATCAAGTTACTACTGCAACAACCGCTGAAGCCGCTGCCGCTCCTCAGTCATCAAAGTCCTCTCGTCGCAAGAGGAAGAACAACAACAGTAGCAAAAATTGCGCTGTCACTACTTCTGCCCCGCTCCAATCAGTTCCAGCTCAATCGCAGCCCCAACACCGACAAGCTGCAACACCAGTTACCTATGCACCGACGGCCAAGCGTGCATATACTGGTCCCCACCCTGCTTGCCCAACAAGTACCTATCATCATCCAGTGGGAATCGCCTGCAGATACTGCGTCCATTGCAACATGTATAGCCATTTCACCGCCAACTGCCGTACAGGTCCCCGTCATACTACAGCTCCAGCACAAGGCCCCGCTCCTGCTCATCAAGCTCTACTCCCCGCTCCTCAAGGCCAACAAGCGGCTCCTGCACCCGCAGTCCATGCTAGAGCTTGCTTCGCGTGTGGTGATTCGAACCACTTAAACGAACATGTGCCCGAACCGAGTGGTGAAGCAAGAGCCATAGTAGCAGCAACCTCAGCAACAACAACAACAATAGCAACAACAGCAACAACAGCAACAACAGCAGCAGCAGCAACCAGCACCACGTGGATGCACCTTCAACATCAATGTCCGCCAAGCTCAAGCCGACAACAATGTGGTCAATGGTACGTTCCTTGTGAATGGTATATATGCTTGATGTTTATTTGATACTGGAGCGGATAACTGTTTTGTGTCGTTGGAATTCGAAAAGCTCCTTAATCGTAAGCGCGCCCACCTCCCTTCATCATTCGATGTTGAAGTTTCCATCGGAAGAACCATCGCCGTTAATTCTGTTCTTCGTGATTGTACTCTCGAACTCAATAATCACATCTTCCCTATTGACCTTATTCCGACGCAGCTCGGTAGTTTTGACGTTATAGTAGGCATGGATTTTCTTCATGAGAATCGTGCTGAAGTTATGTGTTTCGATAAGATGATTCACTTCTCGCTTGCTGATGGTGATCTATTGTGTGTTTATGGTGAAACTCCTTCGAAAGGTCTCAAGCTCATGTCATGTATCCAAGCAAGCAAGTATCTCCGCAAGGAATACAGAGCGTTCTTGGCTAACATTATAGTAGCGGAGAAGGAAAAGAAAGGCAAACCTGGAGTAAGCAATGTCCCCGTTGTTTGTGAATTTCCTAACTTGTTTCCCGACGAGTTACGTGGCCTACCGCCAAGTCGTGATATCGACTTTCGAATCGACCTCATTCCTGGAGCCAATCCTGTTGCTAAAGCGCCCTATCGTCTCGTTCCCTCTGAAATGCGCGAACTCTCGAATCATCTCCAGGGTATGGGTTGCATATTATTCTTTGCTTATACCAGTCACTGTTCCAGAATGGGTCTAAAGGGTTCAGGTCGGTATACTGAACTATGGGGTTTGGTGGGGGAATTCTGGGGATCTCAGAGGGGTCGACATCTAGGATTGGGAACTGGTCTTCCTGGTTTGATTCTAGCATTTCTTGATCTGGATATAAGGGTAATAGTGGTGTTTCAGCTATTTGGTTTAGGTTAAAGACTACTATGGTAGTGGCTAGCATATGGAATCTGCCAATTGCCTCTATCAAGCTCCTCTTCCCACGGTGGTCTATTGACTGCTTCATGAGTTTGGGCATTTACTTCCCTTTTGGCTTTTACTATTGCTCTTTGTTGTAATTTATTCATCCTTTTTCTTCTTTCATGCGCTCCTCTATTAAACCATCCTCTCTTTTTGGAAGGGAATGGTTTCTCAGACTGCCTTAAAAATAAATATTCCTTCCTCAGTATCAGCTGAGTATCCTGAGGGATTTGGCTGAGATGAGGTTCCTTCATCTTTTGGGGAACTAGCTAATTGACGATAAGCGTCGGATGTACCTTGGTCACTCATAATGTAAACTAACAAATTGTCAAATAACACAAGACGATAATATATATATTTACATATAATCACATAAATTATTTCCTAACACAGTTATTTAGAATTTAAGTGTCAGTAGAACACTTCATTGGCTTAAACCAGTGACTGTAGCTCTGATGCCACCTTCTGTCGCAACGCCCGACCCCTGCCCTGAGAGGCGGGCGGTCACGGACGATCACGCAGAGCGGGTGGTATCTGTAACACCCTGACCGCGTAAAACAACAAATCGCGGCGGAATCGTCGGGGAGGGTTGTAACAGAATCATTGTTTCATAACACATGGAAATTGAAAATTTTGTTTTATTGATTAAAAGAGTTACAATCTCTTAACAACAAAGAAACATAACATAATTAACTACTCTTGCATCTTTTAATGTCACTAAGGCCCAAGTCCACCTAAGTGTATCTTGATGAATCCTATGCATCATTTCCTGAAACACATGTGAAAATAGGTACGTCAGCATAAAAATGCCTATGAGATACATAGGTTTTATTGATTTAGGATTCATGACTTATAAGTTTGAAGAAAAATGTTTAACAAAAATAGTCATGAACCTTGTAAAATGTTTTGTATTGTAAATCAGATGAAAAGCGATGATAACGTAGATGATATGTAAAAGAGTAATGTAAGGTTAAATGAATAACCAAGTAAAATGAGTTTGTATAAAATAAGTTGTTTTGTAAAACAATGTCTTGTGAAAAATATGTTATTTGTGTAATATGTATAAGTCCAAATTGAAATGATTTAGGTAACGCTACAAAATGTAATATCATACAAGCACTTATATATAGGAAGTACCAGCGGCGTATCCACCATGCTTGTATCATACTACACACGTCTCGTTATTTAAATCACTTACCAAAACAAACCATCAATGTAAAAATGTTTATGTATAGTCAAATGTCAAATGTTTATGTAAAAACCATCAAATGTAAATCATGTAATGTGTAAGCAAATGTTATGTAGAGTGAATAAAAGCATTTATTGATTAAAAGCATTTATTCAACCCTATAGGCCACCATCGGATCATTAATTATTCCACGAATAGATAATCACCAAAAATTCGAAGAAAGATTTGTATAATGTAATGTCCAAAACAATGCATTTGATAAAATATAATCAAAAGTTATGTTTTGTCAGATAATGCATGCTTTACTGATACAACATTTATGCGGTTATGTTAAACGCCTACATCCAAGCCTTGAGACAGATGGATAACCTTAGAGTAAAGGTTCTCAAAAGAAATGTTTTCGGATTCGGTCATTCCTTCCACCCAAACAAACCTAGGGTTTAACGAATGGGATTTGTCAAGTCCTATGGTACCACTACCTACTACCGAGCGGCATGATCGGTGTAAATGAATGTAATTTAGTCCCGTTAAAAAAAACCAAATGATATACCAAATGTAAGCATGTTTTATGAAAATAATGTACCTAGTATGCTAAGTGAACATACAAGGTAGAGATATAAAACAATGTGTCCATATGTTACGAGAACATATGCAACAAGCCCTCATGCCTGAAAGCCGGCGGCCTTTTTCTTTATTATTTATCGTAATGTACTAAGTATGCTAAGTTAACATACAAAGCAGAAAATTCATGTAAAACAATGTGCTAGCATGTTAAGTAAACATACATAGCAAAAGAAATGTAATGTAAAACAATGTGCTAGCATGTTAAGTAAACATACATAGCAAAACATAATGAAATCATGTACTAGTAGTGTACTAATGAACATAGCAAGTATATGATATGAAAAAAATGAAAAGCACAAAAGTAACAAGTATGCACATGTGTTTCACCCCAAAACAGTTTGAAAAACAGAAAAAGAGGGGACTATGTACTCACTTGAGGGTTCTTAGAAGTCTTGAACAACAACCAAGCAAAGCTAGAGGGATCACGGAATCAAACGGCACCCTATATAGATAACTACATAAATAACCGGTCCTAAATCGGGAGATTGGATAGTATGAGGTTTCGTAACACAAATGAGTATTGGAACTCATATGATATGGTTTAACAAAGCCTACATACTAAAATGAAACCTAAGCTAAGTGGTTACGACCCATTACGACCCGTTTAGGTAGCTTATGCTACTTTAACGCGTCGTTCACGTAAAACACGTTCGGACCGCTTAACTAGTCCTATGACAAGTAAAATATGCCTTAACATGTCTAATATAGTTGCCTAATTAGTTTAGATGTCAAAATTTATGTTACGTATGCTTAAAATGAATTTTGGCGTAAAAAGGGCATTTTGGTAATTTTCCTAAGGCATATAATCTACCTATCATACAACTACTTAAACGAAGTGACCATAAGGTATAACCTCGGAAGGTTATTACCTGTACAACTAAGGTCACCTAATGTGTTTGGTTGAATCCTAATGACCGACCAAACGGGTCGGGTTCGAAAGTATAAGCGATTGTTTAGATCGCTTACCTTTACGACCCTATATAAGCACAAATCTAATAGTGACGAGTTAAACATGTTAAAACACGTTTAACGAGGTTTGAAAACAGGTTTGGTATCAAGACAAAGGGTCTTGATACCCAAAAGTAGTTTGGTTACAAAATACGCAAGAATACGCATTTTGGCCGAAACTACGACTCGTCATTGAGCCTAGATAACGTGGTAATCAGTAGGTATAGTCACTAGGGACTATAACCATCGTGATTACACTCATGTTATGAAGTTCAAACGAACTTCGCATTGATCATAAACCGGTCAATGCAGAAAGTCAAACAAAGTTTGACTTTAACGCTAAAGCGTAAAAGAACGAAAGAATACTTACAACAGGTCCAAGAACGGAAGCTTTGATCCGATTACCCTCAGGTATGAAGTAGATACTTCAACTTAGAGAGATGAAATCAGATTCAGAGGTGTGAGTTGCAACCAATGAATGGGGGTATTTATAGATTTCATGGAACCGTTAAGATCGTTCGTCGAATAACGTGCTTTAATCTTAACCGTACACATGTGCCCATGGGTTTGTAAAACCATGGGAGCCCATAGAATGGCCCATAGATTGATAAATACCATTGAATACCAGCCCATGGTATTGCAAAACCATGGATTCAAACCATCAAAATCTCAAAAGGGACCAGGTTCAATGAATCTGGTTAGAAATTTCAAAAATGGTCCCTGCACTTGTAAAATTTGATTGTTTGCACTTTTAAGCCCCGTTAACCCCATTTCAAGGCTCTAAAATAAAGTTAAAGTTTAGGGAACTTAAAATGTGCTCAAAAACATCTCGGATGTCGGTTCGTTTGGTCGTACGGTTGCGTTGTTCGGTTAATTACGACGGAAATTGTAATGAACGCAAAAACAATCCAAATTACGCGACGAATGGAATTTTATCATGCCAATCACTAAAATAAAATATTTTAATGATTACATAAATTTTTGGATGTCCGGATATATTCAGGACGTGAGATATGCGCGAAACTGCAAACTTATGCACTTTTGACGCTTTTAGTCTCTATTGATCAAATAAGTTTATTTTAGCATACCGAACCCCTCAAAGCCTATTTCTAAGCTATGTAAAGGATATTTAGGGTATGTTTAACTTATGATCAAGTTCCAGAATGTTCGTTATAGTACGAATCGACATACTTTCGCAGTTTGTCGAATTTAGTCCCTGTAAGCGAATAAACTTGATTTCGGCACACCAAACCTTCCAAAACTTATTTCTAAGTTATGTAATGGTTATTTAAGGTATGTTAAGCCTATGTCACTATTCCGGAGTGTTTGTTGCATTAAACTGGTTATATTTACGCATCAGTGCGCGTATAACCTTCCAGAAAGGGATTTAAAGCCCGAAATCGATCAAGAGTTGATATGTGCAAATGATACACATATTTATACAAATCCCAAGTATTAAATACAATATTTCATTGGTTTGGTATTTGTTTGATGATTGAAGTGACACACGTTTCACAGTCTCCCCTACTTCAGGAAATTTCGTCCCGGAATTTATTTTAGAGGAAACTTGTGAGAGTTTGAAACATGAAGTTGAAAAGATCAAACAACACTGGTTAGAGTCCTGAACTTCTAGTAACTTTAATAACATCATGCTTGCAATGTGAGAGGGACACTTATATACAAGTATATAAAGTGTTATTGGTGCGTCCACCGTACCTCTATTACATTGTTCACATTTCGTTATGGTTGCCACTATCGGTTCTTACACATAATAAGTCTTACCGTGGTTTCCATGCACTGAACTTCGTAATTATGTATGCATCCATAATTACGTAATTCCTTGCATAGTCACGTAGTGCATCTTATAATGTGTAGGGGAAGAAAATAATAAACGAACTTGTGATGATTGTGACTAGACCACCATAGGGTCCTTTTAATTAAATCAATAAATGATTTAAATAGACTACCAAAGAGTCTGTTCAGCTACATCACCACATGTCATTCTTAACCAGATTCTGACTCAATCTTTTTTACTAGACCACTAAAAGGGTCTCATATGAATCATGGAATGGTACTATATAATCCAAGGGTCTTAACTATCATGTAGAAGCCCAAAAAGGATTTTAAGGTAGTACCTTTTGAATATCCTACTACGAATCCTTCATATGAAGATATGAAAAGTTCTATGAGGATTTGGATAACGAATATCCAGAGTATACAAAAACATAAAATGCATAAAAGAAAACACAAATGCATAAAAGAAAACACAAAATGCATAAACACATAATCACATAATTGTTTAACTTGATTTTAAATTTGTTATCATTTTGTTAATTTGTTGTTAATTGTGCATCTGAATTTAAAGTACACTAGGAATCCATTCCGTGGATTTCATTTGGTACTTTAAACATTATCAAGAATCTAACCATGAAGATAGAAAGATCTTAAAGAGAAAATTCGATTTCGATTATAAGGAACCGAAATGTTCGAATTAAGGTACACAAGGAATCCAATTAAGGACTCTGATTTGAATGATAATCATCCACAAGGGTCTAATTGTGAAGATAAAAAGATCCCATATGGATTTTGGGAATTGAAAAGCGGGAGGCGTTTCAAAACCTTGCACTAGACGTGCTTAAGTCAAAACATGAGGTAAAATGCTTATGAAGTTGAGGTGCTAGATATGCCAAGGCGACATATGAAGCGGAGTTTGAAGGTTGAGTCAATGTATGAAGAAAATATTTTTGAAAATTATGCATGGGGTTCTAAAAAAATGTGTTCAATGTTTTTGAAACCTTATATATAATACTTTTGAAATCATAAAGTAGGTGTATTAGGTAGGTATATAAAAAAAATGTTTTAAAATCATGCGAGATGAATTTTGAAATTACGTATAAGGTTTTTGAAAACACGAATGATGCTTTTGAAATCATGCACTTGATATAAGTAATTATACTGTATTAATAACATTTTGAAATCATGAAGGTTGTTTTTGAAAACATAGACAATGTTTTTGAAATCATGGAGGTTGTTTTTGAAAACATAGACAATGCTTTTGAAATCATGCATTTGATATGTTAAGTAAATACACTATATTAAAAATGTTTTCGAACTATATATAAAATGTTTTTGAAATCATGAAGGTTGTTTTGAAAACTTATGTTATGCATGTTGAAAAATCAGAACGTAATGGGTATGAGATTTAAAAATACCCTTAGTTTATCTAACCAAGGATTCAAAGGCACAGATGTGCAGAAGCATGATTACTCATAATGTCACTTTATTTTCTATACTTCGTTTCTTAGAATGAAACGAGTACTTAGAATTTTCTAAGGGAATCATGAGTAAACACAAGAATGGGAAATTCACACGAGTAGTTTATAAGGAACATAGTTCCTTAATGTAGGTATTATAGGGAAATGCCATACACACCTGTAACTACATTTGTATATCAGAATTTGTGATCAACGATATATTTATAAACTGAACACATTGTTTCCGAGTTCAACAAAAGAAACAAAAGCAACAGATACAAATTATTTAAAGCAGCAGCTTCTTCTAATCAGCCAAATGCTCATCCAAGGGTTGGATTTGCATTGACAATCTTTGGGCATTTGTTCCTGAAATGGCTCGTCTCGCCACAGTTGTAGCAAGTACCAGACGGAAAACGAGCTTGAGTAGGGTTGACTTGGAGTTGGGTAGCAGCAAGGTTTATAGCAGCTTTTTTTGGATAGCAAAGCGGCATATGTTAACCAAATGTCCCCACCGTCCACAGTAGGTACATTTGAAGCAGGGTATGAGGTTTGAATGATGACGGTTGCATCGTTTGCACCATGGGGCAGCTCCTAGGTACGGCTTCCTAGCTAGTGGTGTTGCCACTTGGCTAGGTCCCGCTTGATTTGGTGCACCCGCTGCGGGTTTCCTTGAAGCCTTACGCTTCCTTGATTTTGGTGCAGGCTTGACTTCTGCTTCCTTCGGTGACTCTTGAGTGACTTCGTTGTTGAGATGAGACATGGCAATACCTAAATCCACAGACTTCAGAATTACTTCGCCTATTTGCTGGGCAAATTTGGCTGTTTGCTCGGACATTTGACCGTTGCTGAGATGAAGAGACATTCTAGAAGAAAATGAAAGGCATAGGAAGAAACAAATGAAATGTTATCGGATAAACAAAACAGAATGGTAATTCATAAGAATTGCGATCATTTGTTTGTTACCTAAGGCAAACAAATGAGACGGTGACAAATCAAAGTAAGCGGATCATAATAATGTATCGCTGAAGACATGCTTGCCTATAAGGGAACACTCACCCGAAGAGTTCCCAGGTAAGAGTGACCTGTCCGATACTGCGGATTTGTACGAACACTCTAGCCTTAGACAGAAAACTCAGGGTACAGGCATTCACCCTTCCAGTTTGCACGTGTTCACATTATAAGACCCAAACTTTGGCGAGATTTTGAAAACTTAGAGGGTTCAAAACCTAGTAATCAATCATCCTAGAACAGATGATTGGTTTTCAAGGCGGTTTTTAAAATTTATGTTCTTGTTGTGGTTGTCACCTAAGGATAGGTGATGGTATTGTTTTAAGATCTAAACACAAGAATCTTGTGTTAGGGTCCTAGGAAGGTTATAGACTAGGTCAAATCATTACTAATAACCTAATTCCCTATAACCATGAGCTCTGATACCAAGTTTTCTGTCACACCCCGACCGCGTAAAACAACAAATCGCGGCGGAATCGTCGGGGAGTGTTGTAACAGAATCATTGTTTCATAACACATGGAAATTGAAAATTTCTTTTTATTGATTAAAAGAGTTACAATATCTTAAAAACAAAAAAAAAACATAACATAATTAACTAGTCTTGCATCTTTTAATGTCACTAAGGCCCAAGTCCACCTAAATGTATCTTGATCAATCCTATGCATCATTTCCTGAAACACATGTGAAAATAGGTACGTCAGCATAAAAATACCTATGAGATACATAGGTTTTATTGATTTAGAATTCATGACTTATAAGTTTGAAGAAAAATGTTTAACAAAAATAGTCATGAACCTTGTAAAATGTTTTGTTTTGTAAATCAGATGAAAAGCGATGATAATGTAGATGATATGTAAAAGAGTAATGTAAGGTTAAATGAATAACCAAGTAAAATGAGTTTGTATTAAATAAGTTGTTTTGTAAAACAATGTCTTGTGAAAAATATGTTATTTGTGTAAAATGTATAAGTCCAAATTGAAATGATTTAGGTAACGCTACAATATGTAATATCATACAAGCACTTATATATAGGAAGTACCAGCGGCGTATCCACCATGCTTGTATCATACTACACACGTTAAATCACTTAGCAAAACAAACCATCAATGTAAAAATGTTTATGTATAGTCAAATGTCAAATGTTTATGTAAAAACCATCAAATGTAAATCATGTAATGTGTAAGCAAATGTTATGTAGAGTGAATAAAAGCATTTATTGATTAAAAGCATTTATTCAACCCTATAGGAAAGTAATGTACAGAACAATGCATTTGATAAAATATAATCAAAAGTTATGTTTTGTAAGATAATGGATGCTTTACTGATACAACATTTATGCGGTTATGTTAAACGCCTCATCCAAGCCTTGAGACAGACGGATAACCTTAGAATAAAGGTCATCAAAAGAAATGTTTTCGGATTCGGTCATTCCTTCCACCCAAACAAACCTAGGGTTTTAGGAATGGGATTTGTCAAGTCTTATGGTACCACTACCTACTACTGAGCGGCATGATCGGTGTTAATGAATGTAATTTAGTCCCGTTAAACAAACCAAATGATATACCAAATGTAAGCATGTTTTATGAAAATAATGTACCTAGTATGCTAAGTGAACATACAAGGTAGAGATATAAAACAATGTATCCATATGTTACGAGAACATATGCAACAGAGATGCAATGTAAAACAATGTACTAAGTATGCTAAGTTAACATACAAAGCAGAAAAGTCATGTAAAATGTAGGATCGTGACTCGACCCAAACGAGTCGTTCAGAGGCGTTCTTCTACGTTTCAGGTGCGGAATAACAAGAAATGTAGATAGAAATAGCTTGCACTTCACTTTAATCTATTGTTTCATTGATTTGACCACAATTACAGCTCAAACATCACACCGGCAGCACCTCGGTATGGAATTTGTCAACGTTACAAATGAGTTCGCTTGAATGGTTTATATAGGAATGAAGATTTCGCTTCAAGTGACATGTTCACATAAGCGAAACTTTATGTGAACACTCAAGCGAAACCATCCAAGAACATTCAAGAGAAACCTCTAGCATATGACCTTACAAGCGAAACCTTTTCCTAACACACATACACTCGCCTATTTTCTCGTAAAACACGCCCTAATCTATACAATGTAATGTTTGACATGATCCAAGACGAAATCAATAGGTGTAGTGCACCAACATAAAACAATGTGCTAGCATGTTAAGTAAACATACATAGCAAAAGAAATGTAATGTAAAACAATGTGCTAGCATGTTAAGTAAACATACATAGCAAAACATAATGAAATCATGTACTAATAGTGTACTAATGAACATAGCAAGTATATGATATGAAAACATGAAAAACACGAAAGTAACAAGTAGGCACATGTGTTTCACCCCAAAACTGTTTGAAAAACAGTAAAAAAGGGGACTATGTACTCACTTGAGGGTGCTTAGAAGTCTTGAACAACAACCAAGCTAAGCTAGAGGGATCACGGAATCAAACGGCACCCTTTATAGATAACTACATAAATAACCGGACCTAAATCGGGAGATTGGATAGTATGAGGTTTCATAACCCAAATGAGTATTGGAACTCATTTGATATGGTTTAACAAAGCCTACATACTAAAATGAAACCTAAACTAAGTGCTTACGACCTATTACGACCCATTTAGGTAGCTTATGCTACTTTAACGCATCGTTCGCGTAAAACACGTTCGGACCGCTTAACTAGTCATATGACAACTAAAATATGCCTTAACATGTCTAATATAGTTGCCTAATCAATTTAGATGTCAAAATTTATGTTACATATGCTTAAAATGAAGTTTGGCGTAAAAAGGGCATTTTGGTAATTTTCCTAAGGCATATAATCTACCTATCATACAACTACTTAAACGAAGTGACCATAAGGTACAACCTTAGAAGGTTATTACCTATACAACTATGGTCACCTAATGTGTTTGGTCGGATCCTAATGATCGACCAAACGGGTCGGGTTCGAAAGTATAAGCGATTGTTTAGATCACTTACCTTCACGACCCTATATAAGCACAAATATAATAGTGACGAGTTAAAACATGTTTAACGAGGTTTGAAAACAGTTTTGTTATCAAGACAAAGGGTCTTGATACCCAAAAGTAGTTTGGTTACAAAATACGCAAGAATACGCATTTTGGCCGAAACTAAGACTCGTCACTGAGCCTACATAACGTGGTAATCAGTAGGTATAGTCACTAGGGACTATAACCATCGTGATTACGCTCACATTATGAAGTTCAAACGAACTTCGCATTGACCATAAACTGGTCAATGCAGAAAGTCAAACAAAGTTTGACTTTAACGCAAAAACGTAAAAGAACGAAAGAATACTTACAACGGGTCCAAGAACGGAAGCTTTGATCCGATTACTCTCAGGTATGAAGTAGATACTTCAACTTAGAGAGATGAAATCAGATTCAAAGGTGTGAGTTGCAATAAATGAATGGGGGTATTTATAGATTTCATTGAACCGTTAACATCGTTCGTCGAATAACGTGCTTTAATCTTAACGGTACACATGTGCCCATGGTTTTGTAAAACCATGGGAGCCCCTAGAATGGCCCATAGATTGATAAATACCATTGAATACCAGCCCATGGTATTGCAAAACCATGGGTTCAAACCATCAAAATCTCAAAATGGACCAGGTTCAATGAATCTGGTTAGAAATTTCAAAAATGGTCCCTGCACTTGTAAAACTTGATTTTTTGCACTTTTAAGCCCCGTTAACCCCATTTCAAGGCTCTAAAATAAAGTTAAAGTATAGGGAACTTAAAATATGCTCAAAAACATCTCGGATGTCGGTTCGTTTGGTCGTACGGTTGCGTTGTTCGGTTAATTACGACGGAAGTCGTAATGAACGCAAAAACGATCCAAATTACGCGACGAATGGAATTTTATCATGCCAATAACTAAAATAAAATATTTTAATGATTACATAAATTTTTGGATGTCCGGATATATTCAGGACATAAGATATGCGCGAAAATGCAAACTTATGCACTTTTGACGCTTTTAGTCTCTATTGATCAAATAAGTTTATTTTAGCATACTGAACCCCTCAAAGCCTATTTCTAAGCTATATAAAGGATATTTAGGGTATGTTTAACTTATGATCAAGTTCCGGAATGTTCGTTACAGTACGAATCGACATACTTTCGCAGTTTGTCGAATTTAGTCCCTGTAAGCGAATAAACTTGATTTCGGCACACCAAACCTTCCAAAACTTATTTCTAAGTTATGTATAGGTTATTTAAGGTACGTTAAGCCTATGTCACTATTCCGGAGTGTTTGTTGCATTAAACTGGTTATATTTACGCATCAGTGCGCGTATAACCTTCCAGAAAGCGATTTAGAGCCCGAAATCGAACAAGAGTTGATATGTGAAAATGATACACATATTTATACAAATCCCAAGTATGAAATACAATATTTCATTGGTTTGGTACTTGTTTGATGCTTGAAGTGACACAGGTGTCACAGTATCGGTGTTTATTAATTTGGCAGCGGCAATGAGACATCAGGACCGTACTTAAAAAATATTTTATCAGAGTTAAAACGCCAAACTTTTTAGAATAATTAAATGGGATAAAACCCAAGTTTCCATTACAATAAATTTATAGGGATAAACCCTAGTTTATTGAAAACACAACTCCTTTTTATTTAGGTAACTTTTATAGCCACTTTTCCAAGCCTTTAGTGCTCTCCAGCTGGCTTCTATTAGCTTCACGTTAAGTTACCTGAAACGCGTTTTAAATAGGTTTTATCAGCAAGAAATACTGACGAGTGCATCCTAGTTTAATCAAAACAGTTTTATAACTTTACAGTATTGAGAGCGATTACAACGTTTATATCTACACAGTTACTCATTCAGTACTGTTAGTACCTGACTTGTGTGTCATGTTACTCATTGGCTAACTCTTTGTCCAATAGTAACGGATTACAATAATGTATACAAAACCCCAACATACCGACAATAATTGTAGAATACATAGACTCAATAACTGTTAAGTATAATTGAAAAACATTTGAGGTTTTGGTAAAAAGGTGACAAAAAGTAAGATGTACTCACATTGTTTACTTAGGTAAAACTGTAGCTTCCTGGTGAATCTTCTGGTTATTATCTATTAAAAATTAAACAATGCACACGTGTTAGTAAGATAACCGAAATCACATTAACCGTACAACTCGAGACAGAACGCCAATGACTGAGTCGAGTAGAGCCTTGACATGCATTATAGAGTCCTAAATCAATCGGGTGTATCACGAGACAAAACTCCAACGACTAACTCAGGTAGAGCCTTGACATGCGTTACGGAGCCCCAGATCGATCGGGTAGGGTAACAGTTATGTGACCGGGGGTTATAATACTTACAACGATGCAGAGTTCGCCTTATAGGGTTATAATATCCCGAGTATTTAGACTTATAGAAGTTGAGAGAGAATTTTTAGAATTGAACGTTGATCAAATGAGGCCGAAGCCTCTATCTATAGGGCAGACGAGAGCCGGCTCGCGGCCCGCGAAGCCCCCTCTATCTTTCTCGCGGCCCGCGAGGCTACTAGGGTAGACCCTAGCCTTGTCGACTCACCTATCTAGCTTCAACTCGT
This sequence comes from Helianthus annuus, assembly GCF_002127325.2. Lineage (NCBI taxonomy): Eukaryota > Viridiplantae > Streptophyta > Magnoliopsida > Asterales > Asteraceae > Helianthus > Helianthus annuus. The sequence continues at coordinate 118,784,113 of NC_035443.2, forward strand.
AACGGGACACGTGGCGGATGTAACACCCCATGTGTCGAAAGTCAAAGTCAAGATTGAAGTCAAAGGAAGAAAAGATTGCTAATTGCGATCTGTCACTCCTTGCTCAACTCCTGTTTTGACTTCTTTGACTTGTAGATGATCTAATTAATTAATCGCATTCGTTGTATTATGTGGAGTACATGTTAATAAACGAGGTTTAATCGCTATTTATCGCTTGTTTTATCGCTTTATCGCTCATCATATCGCAATCGCATTCGCCACCCAATTTATGCATTCAGGATATTGTTTTACGTGTGTGTGCTATCTGTGTGTTACTTGTGCATGTTTATTTATGTTTACGTTGTGGTGATTAATCGAAACGCAATCGCAACTCTGTCGCAATCGAATCGCAAACGCTAACATCAGTTAATTATGATGATTGTATGTTAGATATAGTATTTGTATGTTTATTATTAATCTATCGCATCGCTCACTCGAAACGCATCGCAACGCTCAACACGCGAATCGAAACGACGAAACTCAATTTGCCGGACACCAGGATCGAGTGGTCGCCCGATCGAGTGGCCATCCGATCGGATTACCATCCGATCGGATTTGTAGGATCATTTTCAGACCCAAACGAGTCGTTTAGAAGAGATCTTGACCGATACAAAAGGCGAAAACAGATGTATCGGTGGTATTTCAGCTGTATTGCATAAGAAATCACTTTAAACTGTCTTTATATTGATATCAGATCGATTACAATGCAGTAGACACTTCGGCAGAGCTTCGCTACCGGAATCAGAATCGTTACAAATGATTTGGCACGACAGGTATTAATAGGCATTGCTATTTCGTACGAAACCATTCATGCGAAATAGTGATTTCGCACGAAACAACACAAACGAAATGACCAGCTCATTTCGTACGAAATGACCAAGTCATTTCGTGCGAAATGCCATAAACACACTTTTCTCGATTTTTGTGCCCTGATTTATCTAACTAAACATAAGACTCGATACAAGACGAAGTCGATAGACGTATGCACCAACAGACTCCCCCTCTGATGTTGACGAAGTCTTCAGTGTCGAGTCTTCGGTTGTCAAAACTTCAGTCTTTATCAGTCTTCACACTTTCTCCAAAGATTCTCCATTGTAAGCATCCTCAATCAATCTTTATCTCTTCTTCTTTCCACAGGATCAGAATCGCAACCTGGCACTTGAGTTTTCTAATTCTCTTGATCAGGTCTCTTGATTCCTTAAGTTCATCAGCATCAGCATCGTGTGAAAACATAGTTCCAGAATCAGATACTGGCTTTAATCACTTCTACTTGACTGTCTTCAGACTCCCCCTTTCAATAAGCTGGGATTGCAGTCTGGAATTCGCGTTCTAGGATCGTAAACTAGCTCTCATTCTGCTCAGGCTTTCTCAGGAATCAGAATCTAGCTCTTTCCAAGCTTCATTCCTGCACAATCTCTACCACAAACAAAAGTTTCACAATTTGAAAATTTTGCAAATTCAAAACCACTTGCAGGTATTAATCAATCAAGAAATGATTTCAAAATGTTAATCTCTGTTGAACCACTTGTAAAAATAATATTTTTTCTCTTCAAATTCAAGTCTTTATCTCAAACAAACTCTCCTAAACCTTTTGTTCATCATGTTTAGCGCTTGGAATTTTGAAAAGCAGCTCTTCAACATCCGTTGTCGAAAATCTTTTTGCATTTTTCAAAATTTTATGCTAAAACACACTGAAAATCTTTTTGGATTTTTTATTTTAATGGAAATGCAGTAAAGAAATATTTATAAACAATATTTTTGTGTGTTTGTGTAAGAGGATCATATCAGTTTATGAGACAAATCACTAACACCATTAAGCTTTAAACATTTTAAGTTCTAAACGATTCACCTATTGTCAGTATACTGATCCACTTCAATTTTCACACAAAGTTCAACTGTTTTGAGATACAAGATTAATGTTTTAAGACACTTAAACTTATTCGCGTGTACCACCTCAGAATATACTCCCGTATCCTGACTTCTATATTCAGTCTTACAGGTGAATGTTCACTAATGATATCTGTAAATGGGTACATGCAAGACCGTGAGAGCTCAGGTTAGAACTTCCATTCAGACAAAGAGATGACGGCTAGACTTTAGGTGTGTCCCGTTTGGGGATCTTTTCTTCAACAACACATGATTAGCATTTTTCAATGTTTCATCATTTTTTTGTACTGAGGGCTAGCTTTAAAATTAAAGCTTTTTCAAGGTATTATACGAGGACTAGGCTATTGCTCCCGCAAAATCAGAAGTCCTGGTATAATACCCCAGATATCACCATGCACAAAGACCTAGTATGTCAGAAATAGAAAATCTTTCGAACAAGATTTCGGGGGTTACCTATATATCTGAGAGATGTTCCTCACGAGATAAGTAAGCATATTAGATTATGTTTATATCTCGAAAACAATCTACTAAATGAGTAAAAACCTACTGACACATCCTTAGTGAGATCATTTATCACATTTTTGACTTTACAATTCTTTAGCGTGCTGTGATAGTCTACTATCATTTCCTCTTTTACACAACAAAACTCGATTTGAATTTTTCAATGTTTTTGGCTTTTTCTGAATTTTATCATGTTTTTGGATTTTTCAAATTTTTGAAATTTTCTAAATTTTTACTCCCCCTAAAATCAAAATATGTTTCAATTTTGATTTTCTGAGAAAATTTGACAACAAACTGTACAAATAAAGTGACAACATTTGTGAATTGCTTCAATTTGTCATCCAGTTGACATAAACAATCTAAACTCCCCCTTACAACAAACTATTTTCCCATTATGATTTCAAAACACTTAAGATTGTTTTAATCAAAATGGTTTTTTTCGGAAAATAAGTTTTGTTGATTTTACCACTTGTAGAAATGGGGATAAACTCATCACATTGTTTTTTTTTAACCATTTGAATGAAAGTTAAATCAAGTTCAACTTTGTTAGTGCATTACGTCTATTGACTTTGTCTTGTATCACGTTGTTAGTGCAATAACGTCTGTAGCTTCCGTCAACAAGTAGTCGTATTTTGTATAGTTGTATGTATATTTTGTTTGAGAGTATGTAAAGCAGGACAGAATCGGTGAAGTTTTTGTTAAGTGCTATTGATGCCAGCCGATCGGCTAGACCAGCCGATCGGACAGCCCGGCCGATCGAGCAGGCTACTCGATTGGTTAGTATGTTCAGCCGATCGGCTAGCCCAGCCGATCGGCCAGCACTCTCTTATTCTGTCCTTGCCTATAAATAGCCGGTAGGATAGTTTATTTAGTACCTTTTGACACTTTCACTTGCTACCTACCTTTTGTATGTCTGAATTCTTTCTGGTTCCTGTATACTTTCACATCATTCAATAGAATCTCAGACGGTGATTCAGAGTAGAATATTGTCTTTGTATATCTGCTATGTGATTACATGAATTCCGCGCATTGATCACTTTACGATTCAACTACAATTTCAAATAGGAAGATCCCATCAGAGGGACCAACAAGTGGTATCAGAGCTATAGGAAGCTGAATCGAGACCTACAGAGACGAATTCACCGGAATTCAAGTCGTTCTTGTTGATTGAGAGACGAATTCACCGGAATTCAAGTCGTGTTTGCTGTGTCAGAAACAAATTTCACCGGAAATTTGTTATTTCTATCATTCCGACTCAAATTTCGCCAGAAATTTGACCGATTCTTCTATATTCTTCTCAGATCTAGCTTTACTTTTCAATTTTACATCATAAAACCAGAAAAACTTAAAATTCAGTGAGATTTTACGGTTAAAAACTGACAAATTTGCTATCAATTGAATCGCAATCATTAGAATTACAATTCTACAAAGTTTCACAATCAAATTCAATCTAAAACTTGTTCAAATTGATCAAAATCCATGGAAAACTGTTCATGTTTGCTGATGTCAGCCGGTCGAACGATCTAGCCGATTCTTGTACTTGCTGACGTCATCATTCCAGTTGCATAACCGTTCAGATATTCTCAAGTGTTGCTGACATCATCAGTGTTAGCCGATCGAACGAGCAATTCGAACGGACAGCATTGTTGATTTTTGACATTGTTGCTGACATCATATTTCTAGCCGATCGAATACGCCACTCGATCGGACAGTAATTGTGTACTGATTACGAAGTTGTGTTTGTCAGCCGATCGGACGAGTCACTCGATCGAACGAGCCAGCCGATTGTGGGTGTGCTGGTCGATCGAACGAACCATTCGATCCAAGTGTCTTTGTGTTTACATCTTTAAAATTCAAAATTTTACTAAGTGTTTGATAAATATCTCAGGTACTTAACAATGGAAGAATTCATGAACCCATTCAGTGAAATGTATGCGTTTGCTGGCAATGGTGGAGATGATTCAACAAACCGAACAAATGAGAATACTCCAAGTACGAGAAAGACGTTGACAGAAACACTTAGTGTGGAAAGTGCTTATGGAACTTACAATAAGCCACCAAAGCTGTTAGCAATTGAAGATTATAACCGGTGGGCAAAACGATTCGAGGAATGGTTGAAAGCCTTCGCGTATCCCAGTTGGAAAAGCGTAAAAAATGGTTTTAACAATGGAAGAGAAGACTTTGAGAACATGTCAGAAAGTGAAGAGATTGAATATTTTGTGGCAGAACAAAAGTGCCTAGCATTGATTAACCAGTCAGTGAGAGAAGATATTATCTCACTGATTGATTATTCAAACGCCAAGGATCTTTGGGATAAATTACAAAAGAAATGTGTCGGTACTGCAGAAATCATTAAAAACAAAAAGAAATTGCTGAAAAAGGAATTTGATCTGTTTGGTTGTCTTAAAAATGAGTCTGTTCCAAAAATGATTGAACGTTTCGGGCATCTAAAGCTAGAGTTGGCCAGACATGGAATTGTTTTTACTCAAGAGGAGCTTGTAGACAAGTTATTTGATTCTTTACCGGACGAAATGGATTGGCAATATTTCGCAATGATGATCAAGAATACAATCCAGCCAAATGTTCTGACAGTTGATTTGCTGATAGAGAAACTTGAGAGTCATGAGCTCGAAATAAAGAAAACACATAAAGTCAATCACTCTTTATATCATCAAAATGTGGAACTTTATTATCCAAAGAGCTTGATTCAAAAGACAGGATCTCCAAAAACAGCCTTCACTGCAGAAAGTTCACAACCAATGACTCAAGAAACCTCACACAGTGGTTTTCATGGAGGAATGTCTTCCAACACTACAAGTCAAGGACCTTCTTCAAGCACATCAAGCCAACAGCAAACTGCACCAAAGAATGTTTTTCAATGTAACATTGCAGTTGACTTGAAAAATGGTCAGAATTTTAGTGAGGAGTCGGCGAAACAACAGATGATTTTCTTGGCATCTGTATTGGAGTCATATGAGGGGTTAGTTGCTGGGAAGATAGGTAACACCAACCTGACGAAGGAAGACTACGATCAAATAGATCCTGAAGAAATGGAGCTAATTGACATTCGTTGGGCTATGGCCAGTGCTGTTCGTCGAGCACAACGCTTCATGGAAATAACTGGCAGGAAAACAATTGGCGGTCCATCTACCAAATTGGGTTTCGATAAGTCTATAGTGACATGCTTCAAGTGCAAACAAAAAGGTCACTTTAAACGAGAATGCAGAAACGAGTATGTTGATGAGTCTGCTAATCCGTTCCGAGAAGACTATTATAAGAAAGCAGTTTACCATCAGAATAAGTCAGAACCTCCAAGGCTGAAGCAGATTGAAGAAAAAGATAAGGAAAAGTCAAGAGCTCTAGCGGTCATTCATGATGATGAGGGATACGACTGGAGTGAGTTATTGCCTGAAGAAGATGCGGTTGGTTACGCATTCGCAGTAGGAAAGATTGTTCCGTTCAAAGATACAAGAACAGAAGAAAAGTTTGTGAACAGAAGAATGAAGGCCCAAACAAAAATAAGCAGAATCTATACCATTTACAAAGAAGCAAAAAGGGCTAAAAGGTGGGATCCAGACAGAGAATGTTACCTTGATCCTCAAGGTAATATCGCAATCGATCCAAGTTCACTCAGTGTTGATGCAATCATTCAGCAATATGCTGAAGAAGAAGAAGAAGAAGAAGAAGAAGAAGAAGCTAGACAAAGAGAATGGTGGGGTGAAGGTAAAAAGAAAGTGGAAGAGAAAGAAGAAAAGGCGAAATCAGCAGAAAAGAAGATCGATGATGGAGTGATAGACACATCACAGGAGCTCACAGCCGAAAATCTGATGAAGATGGCAGACAAAGTTCTAGCTGCGAAAGAACTGGAGGTAGATTCTAGTTCTGGAACTGAGTCAAACGCCAAGGTCAGTCAGATAAGCATGAATGTAGTGTCAGGTAAGAAAGACAAAAGCGAAAGTGACTGCAAGAATTGCATGAAAAATTGCAAAGATTGTAGTACTATCGCTTATCTCAACAACAAAAGGGTTGAAGATCTGACTAGAAGAGTCAGAGAGGTTGAACACCAAATCTTAAACCGGGATAAATTGCTAAAAGCTTCAAATGATCGTGCAAAAGAATTAACAGAAAAAATTGAAAGTGATAAAAGTGACATAGAAAGAACTAAGAAAGAAAATGAAAAACTCATTCTTGAAAATCGTCACATCACTGAAAATTTTGAGAAGCTTAAGGGAACGGTTAAAGATTCGGATGATCGAAATGGGAAAACAACAAAAGAAAATGTTCAATTGACGGGTGTGTTAGGGGTGAAAGAGGAGTTAATAAACAAACAATTGGATGAAATTGCTAATCTGAAGCTTCAATACCAAGAAGTAAAAATCGAAAATGAACGCATCCAATTAAAATTAACCAGTTACAACTCCGCGAGCTTTGTTTTGCAGCACATTGTTCCCAAACCAATCGGGAAAAACAAAGCTGGCGAAGATGTATTTTCGGACGAAACTGGAGTGGGATATCATCAAGTCCCACCACCTGTTTTAAATAATTTCTCAAAAAAAAAAAAATCCGGACTGGTTAATGATGATGAAAATTCAGATGAAATAAAACTTCCAGAGTCGATTGATGTTACATTCTCAGCATCATCATCCGATGATAGTATTCAGACTGATATTGTCAAAAGCATGGCAGAAAGTGTCTTAGAGTCTGATTCAAATGAAGATGATGGTTGTTTCTTGGATAAATACATTCCGAAACAAAAATCCAAGAACAACTTAAATGAAGAACCAAATCTTGTCATGTACAAGATGTTGGGTTCAGATAAGTTGTTTTTGGATACTGAGTTTCTGATTGAGAATGTAAATGTCAACAAATTGAAAAATGTTTACAAATTAATCGAAGTTGAGCTAACAGAAGTGAAAAGTTTGAACCAAACAAAAAGACAAATGAATTTTGAAAAGGATAAAGCTTACTACAAGAAACCTGTTATTCCTCCACGTTTTTCTAATAACAATCGAAACAATTGGTCAAATGGATATCAGGGTGGTAAGTCTTATCAAAAGAAAAATGTTCAAAACAAGAAATTTGTTGAAAAGAAAGTTTTTGTGAACAGTTCGAGTTCGTTTTCTAAAGAAGAACCTGAAATTTTTTCAAAATCGAACAAAGAATTCTTTGAGGAAAAAGCTTCACAACCTCAGTCTGAAGGCACTAGTCAGGGTGTTGACGCCCAAACATGTTTCAGATGCAATCAAGTTGGGCATATTGCACGAAAATGCACCAACTTGAAGTCTAAGACTGATGTTGTTGAAAATCGAAAGATGAAAAATGATGAGAAAGAAAAGGCTCCATTGATTGTTGAGAAAAAGGGGTTGAAAAATGACAACACAAAAGTCAAAACTAAACCTATAAAGAAGAAGGAAATTAAAAATGGTAAATTTTACAAACGAGTCGCAACAACTCAACAAACATGGAAGCCAAAAGTTGCAGAAATGAAAACAAGTGGTTCAAAATCAAAGATTTCTGAAATGGAAAAACAATCATCTTCTACCACATCGGTAAAGATGAGTGTTCCTGAAAAGAAAAGGATTCCATTATCTCAACAAGTTTGGAAACCAAAAAGTGAGAAGAAAATTTCAACTTCTGAGGTGAAAAAGTCTGAAGAATCAATTACGATTGATTATGATGCAAATTTTCCACCTCTCAAGGCTGAAAATTTCAAAATTCAAATTGCAAGGGTCAAAGTTGCACCTAAGGCTGATGAGGCCTGGGTGGACTCGATGTTTGACTGAACAATCTGAATTGCCGGAGCTTCCTTGATCGCGAAGCATGTATCGGCATCTTTTATTGAAATGTTTTAATCATGTTTGTGTATGTGCAGGTTCTTCCACAACTTGTTTCAAGATGGATCATGGACAGTGGAGCTTCTAGACATATGACAGGGAAGACTGCATTATTGTACGATGTAAGGAATATAAATGGAGGATATGTCGGATTCGCGGGCAATCAGGGTGGTCGTATAGTTGGTGAAGGAACGTTGTCGAATGGGATTGTAACGTTTGAAAGAGTCAATTACATTGCTGAGCTGGAGAACAACCTACTAAGTATTTCTCAGATCTGTGACAGAAAGTACACCACTCATTTCACTAACAAAGAATGTTTGATTCTAAAACCGGGATTTGTTGTTCCTGAAGAGTGGGTCATCATGAGGGCACCAAGAGTCAACGACCTGTATGTGTTGGATATGAGCATAGCCACTACAACAACAGGTCAGGCTCACTGTTTTGTGTCAAAAGCAACTGAGAAGGAGTCAAGATTATGGCACCGAAAGATGGGGCATATACATCTTCGAAAAATGAATCATTTGGTGCATAATGATCTGGTTACAGGAGTTCATATAAAAGGTTTTCATCTAGAAGGGGAGTGTATAAGTTGTATTAAAGGCAAACAGAAGAAAAAGTCGCACCCCAAAAAGCAAGTCAATTCAGTTTCACGACCGTTGGAAAGACTTCACATGGATCTATTTGGTCCTGTGAATGTCAAAAGCATTACAGGAGATTACTATTGCTTGGTCGTCACTGATGATTACTCTAGGTTTTCTTGGGTATCTCTCTTAAAGACAAAGGATGAAACATTTGACAGTCTGATGGATTTATTCAAAAGATTGAGAATTTGTACCAGAGGCGTATTCGAAGAATTAGAAGTGATAATGGTACTGAATTCAAAAACCACAAGATGGAAGAATTTTGTGAAGAAAGAGGTATACTGCATGAGTTTAGTGCTCCGTATACTCCGCAGCAGAATGGAGTAGCAGAACGCAAAAACCGGACGCTAATCGAGACAGCCAGAACTATGCTCACAGATTCAAAACTTCCAATAAATTTCTGGGCTGAAGCTGTTTCTGCCGCATGCTATACTCTCCATAGAGTTCTCACTGTGAAGAAATTCAACAAAACATGTTTTGAATTGATCAATAACCGCAAGCATAACTTGAAGTATCTTGAACCGTTCGGGTCACCCTGTACGGTGATAGAACCTTTTGGAAAATTTGGTCCAAAGTGCATCGAGGGTATATTTGTTGGATATGCAAGTCCTCTGCGTCGTGTTTTTGTGCCAAGTGAAAAGCGGATTATTGAAGCTGCAAATGTTGAATGTCAAGGTAATACGATGCCACCTCAGAACCCAGGAGATTCATGGCGTTATCACTATGACATGTTGTGGGATTCCTTTGATGTGATGGAAGAACCTGAAGATGAAGAAGACTTCTTTGATGAACTGGATATTCTTAGAAACTATGAGTCATCAGAAGAAAGATTTCCAGCACAGTATTCTAGGAATTCTCAGAAAACTTCAAATGATGATGAAGCAGGTCCTAGTAATGCTGGTGAACAAGATGATCTTCCAGAAAATCAGACAGCAACAAATGATGACACAACATCTGATATTGGTCCAACTTTTGATCATGGGGATTCTGAATCTGAGGGGGAGCAAATCCAGATTTTAGGTCAAACAGATCCTATCAGTGAGGAAGGTGCAGACCAAAATGTCACTAATCTGGAAGGCAATGTAGATGTTCCGAGTGAAGTAATGCCTAGAACTCTTTCATATCATCCGGAGGAGCTGATCATCGGAGAGCTACAATCAGGAGTTCGCACCAGGCATCAAATTGACCAAGGGCTTAGTAGTTTTTATTCATCAGTAGCACCTCTACAATCTGAATTTTCACTATGTTGTTTTATCTCGCAGATTGAACCTCGAACGTACAAAGAGGCGCTTACTGAAGATTCTTGGGTCAACGCGATGCAAGAAGAGCTGAACCAGTTTGAGAAATTAGGTGTTTGGAAATTGGTGGATTTACCAGAGGGTCACAGGAAAATCAACACCAAATGGGTGTTCAAGTGTAAAAGGGACGACAGAGGTGTAGTGGTCAGAAATAAAGCTCGACTTGTTGTTCAGGGCTTCAGTCAACAGGAGGGAATTGACTTTACTGAAGTATATGCTCCTGTGGCACGACTAGAAGCAATCAGAATTTTCCTAGCGTTTGCATCATGGAAAAACTTTAAAGTCTATCAGCTTGATGTGAAGTCGGCTTTTCTCTACGGCAAAGTGAAGGAGGAAGTGTATGTGGGACAGCCACCGGGTTTTGTCGATCCACACCACAAGAATAAAGTGTATCTCTTGGATAAAGCGTTATATGGCTTACACCAGGCCCCGAGAGCCTGGTATGAGACGTTATCTCAGCATTTTCTAGCCAATCACTTCATCCGGGGAACAATTGACGCCACCCTCTTCACAAAGATAGTCGATGGTCACCTGCTGATAGTACAAATTTATGTGGATGACATAATTTTTGGGTCAACAAACGAGAACTTGTGTAAAGACTTTGAACAAGTAATGAAGCAAAAGTTCGAAATGTCATCAATGGGGGAAATGAAATTCTTTTTGGGACTCCAAGTTGATCAACTTCCTGAAGGAATTTTCATACACCAGACAAAGTACGTTCATGATATTCTAGAGAAATTTGGAATGTCAGGTTCTACTCCTGCGGCAACCCCATTAGCAACAAATCATGGAATTCACCCAGATCTCACCGGAGATAAGGCAGGTGAAACTCTTTATCGTTCCACGATTGGTTCTTTGATGTATCTAACTGCTTCAAGACCCGACATTATGTATCCGACGTGCCTCACAGCTAGATTTCAATCTAACCCAAGAGCTTCGCACTTGATCATTGTGAAAAGGATATTACGTTACCTGAAGGGAACTCCATCGTTGGGGTTGTGGTATCCTAGAAAAGGTGATTTTACACTCGAAGGGTATTCCGACTCGGATTTCAGATGCTGCAAAATCAACAACTGCAGGATGCCAGTTCTTTGGACCTCGCTTGGTCACCTGGCAGTGTAAGAAACAAACGTCTGTGGCGCTATCCACATGTGAAGCAGAGTACATTTCTGCCAGCAGTTGCTGTTCTCAGATTCTGTGGATACAGCAACAGATGCGCGATTATGGTTTGCAGTTTCTTAACACTCCTCTTTTTGTTGATAATGAGGTCGCAATTAATATAACAAAAAATCCGGTACATCACGCTAAAACCAAACATATAGAAATTCGTCATCACTTTATTCGCGATTGTTTCGAGAAAAAGTTGATACGAATTGAGAAAATCCACACTGACGAGCAAAAAGCTGATTTACATACCAAGGCATTTAATAGAACACGTTTTAAATATCTTTTAAAACTTAATGGTATGATGCTCTTGTCGGTGAAGGATGGAATTGTTGGCGTTGATGAGGATACCACTGTAGATGATGTTGATAATCTTTCTGCAATGGTTTGTCATTTTTTTTTACCTGTTTTGGTCTTTAGGGGGAGATAGGTATATTTGTATATATTTTTTAGAAAATCCAAAAACATTAAAAAAAATCAAAAAGCCAAAAACATGATAAATTTCCAAAATTCAAAAACAATATAAAATGAAAAAGAGCCTGTGTAAAAGGGAAAATGATAGTACATCAGTTAGACTGTTACGGTATGCTAAAGATTTGAAAAGTTTTAAAAGGTTTAAACAGTCTCACTAATGATGTGTCGATAGGTTTTTGCACAATTAATAGATTTGTTCGGGATATAAACTTAAAATTACAAAACGAGACTTAATTTGTAGGGAATACTATTTGGATATATAGGTAACCCCTGAAATGTCGTTTGATAGGTCCCTTATTCTGAGATACTAGGTCTTTATACTCAGTGATATCTGGGGTATTATTCCGGGACTTCTGCTGAATGGAAGTTCTTACCTAGTCCCCGAATAATACATTTCGCAAAATGCTTGAAACATAGCATCGCCCTCAGCAAGCTGATGAAACAATAAAATTGATAGTCGCTGCTGTTGAAATAAAAAAGATCCTCTAAAGGGGACACACCGAAAAGTCGAAGCCGTTATCTCTCTGCGTATACGGAAGTATCGACCTGAGCTCTCACGGCCCTCGCATTTAACCCCTTACAGATATCATTTGTGGTATACTCACCTGTAAGACTGAATATTGGGAACTTGATACGGGAGTATATTCAAAAGGTGGGACACATAAATGAGTCAAGTTAATAAGACATCTAAATCGTATCCTGAATAAATTGAAATCTGTGAGAAAACTTAAAATGGATCAGTATATCGACAATCTAGGTGAATTGTTTAATCCTGAATATGAAATGAAGCTTAACGGTACTTGTAACATGTCTAAAAAGCTGATATGATTCCCTGACACGCTCACGAAAATATGTTTGTATATAGATTTTTTTCTTTACATTCTGTTTTTCAGTTTCAGTTATACTTTTATAGGTTAGAGTCTGCTTATAAAACTCAAAAAGACTTTACAATTCTGCTTTATTTTGACAAACCAAAGCGGAGGATTGATCTTCAGATTCACAGTCTGATGCAAGTTGCAGGAAGCTGTTCTGAACTGAAAAACAAGTTGGGAGCTAATCTTGATATAAACAAAGAAAATAAAGTCAAAATGCAAGTTCATTAAGTTAAAACTTGTAAAATTTTCGGAAAAATGTTTAACATATCAGTTTGTTTTTGCTTCGAGTCAACCAAGGTCATTAAGTTGAACTTGGTCGACAAATTAAGTACCTAGGGACATTAGCTTGGACCTAGATACTTAAGTGGATTTCTCGAACACTGATAATGTGAAAAAGGTCAAAAAGTCAAATCGGTTTGAAAGTAAAAGTGCCATGAATCGAACAGGCCAGCCGATCGGCTGGACCAGCCGATCGTACGGCCTAGCCGGTTCAATGACACACTATAAATAGAGGTTCCATGCTTCATTTGTTCTTTTTCACACTCCGATCAAACCAAAAGCTTTCTCAGCCGATTCACTAATTTCATTTGATCTTCATCTCTCTTTGCATAAATAGATTTGATTTGTTGGCTTACTCATCATCTCAAATGGCAAAGGTATGATCTCTAAAATCAAAATCTTTAAAATTGTTAGTGTTCTTCATGTTCATATCTGTCGGTAACTTTTATCTCAGATTTAGGAAGATTTAGGATGTTTTGATGAAATCTAGTTATAGGGTTTTGTTCGTAATGCAAGGATCTATAAGTTTACCGGTTCAATTTCAGAAAAATCATACTAAAACTTGATAGATCTAAGATTAAAGCATTACGGCAGTCGGCATGTTCATTGTTAAATTAAACTCTGTTTAGGTCGAATTAGACAAAAATGAACATAGGGTTTTGATCGCGACAACATTAGGAACATGGATCTGTGCTTGTTTTGTGATAATTAGCATAAAATTTTTGAATCATTAGATCTGTTCTTCATCAAAGATGCCGGCCGATCGGCTGGACCAGCCGATCGGACAACAATCTTAATGTGCCTTAGCTGTTGATTGAATAAGATAGTTCATGTCTTGAAAAATGTGCCTTGATTGTGCTAAGTGCTTGGAATGAGGTTTTGCTTTGTGTTAGCAGATCGGCTAGTCCAGCCGATTGAATAGCAATATGCTAGCCGATCGGCTAGACCAGCCGATCGAGTAGCAATAAAGATCATGTGTTTGAATCCTTTGAAGGATACTTTTTGATCATAACATTGCCAGCCGATCGGCTAGACCGGCCGATTGAACAGCAATGATAACATTGTCAGCCGATCGGCTAGACCAGCCGATCGAACAACATTGTGCCAGCCGATCGGCTGGACCAGCCGATCGACCAGGAACTGTCACTATAATCATTTTCAGTCAATCTAACAGTAATGCTCTTCGACCGACCAGACCAGTCGTTTCTGTAGTGTTGTCACATAGGAATGTCAATGTGTTAGAAAAATTTTCAGAATTTTCATGTTCTTGTTTGAATAATTTTTCACTGAATAATTTTTACAGGGACGAGGAAAAGAGAAAGACAAGAGTCATAACATTTCTTGTGAAATTGATTCTGGATCAACCACTGGTACTGTGGTAGAAAAGATGGCAACATTTTTGAGAGAAAGCAGGATAGCTAAAACTATGTCTGATAAAACTGTGATTTATGAATCACATGTTAGAGCATTCTGGAACACTGCTAGATATGAAGATTCAGATAAAATGATACATGCAGTTTTGAGAAAGAAGGATCTAGTTGGAAAAGATATAGATGTGGAGTTTAAGTTTGATGTAGGAGATGTGAGGAGAGTTCTTGACTTACAAGATTCTGACAATGATCCAACAATCATGTCTGAATGTCTTGTAAAAGGTTTGTCGTGTAGAATGGGATTCACAGGGCATATAAATGGAAGGATGTACAAGAGAAGTTTCTCCAAAGCATATAGGTATTTGATGCACTGTATGATACACTCAATGGGACACAGAAAGGGTGCATACGATGAGGTTGCAGATTACATCATGAATATGGTTACAAGTTTGGTGCTGAACAGAAGATATAATATTTCACAAGTGATTTTTGAATACATGAAGGAAAATTGCCAAGCTGGAGCAGATAAGTACATCATGTATCCTAGATTCATCATGATGCTACTAAATGACAAAATCAAAGATCTTCCGAAGGATTGTGAGGATGTGATGGAGATGAGTGTTGTAAATAAGACAACAATAGGAAGAGTTACAAAGGATAAGGATGAGAAAACTAAGCAGTTGATTTGTAGAATAAAAGATAAAGCTTATGTTGCTCCTGAGAACGATAGATGGAGACATGAAGACAGCAACTCGGATAATGAAGACTCAAGGATGAATGAGATGGGTAAGAAAAAGACTAGGTGGTGGCATGTTAGAGATGGAAAAAGGAAAAGGACACCTAAGTCATCCCCTGCGGTTGTTATTCCTAAAGAAGGAGAAAAGGGGTCTTCTGGAGAGCCGCAGAAGAAGCTAGTGGATGAGACAGTTCTAGAGCCATCAGTGGTGATTGAACAAGGTACTGATTTGTTAAAGCAATCTTTGGAAAGCTATTTAAAAAGAAACGAAGAAGTTGCAGCACAGCAAGCTCAACAAGTGTTCATTCTGAAAAGGTGACCAAGGTTCAACCCGATTCAGAAGCTCTAAGGAGTTCAAGTGATGGAGATTCTGAAGCTACTCTATCTGAATCTGAATTAATTCCTGAAACTGTTGGTAAAGGAAAGGTTCAGTTGAAGAGAAGACCTTCAAAGAAACAAAAGGGTTCAGATGAAGAAGATTCTCCTTACGATCCTGAAAAGTCAAAGAGACAGAGAAAGAAACGAAAGGCAGCTCCAGTGGGTGTAATTCCCAGAAATGTCAGATCAAAGAAATCAGGAGCTGAGTCTCAGAAAGATAAGGAAGGAAAAGAAGCTAAACATGTTCAGAAAGAAAAATCACCAAGAGAACCGGAGGTGAAAACAAAAGAAGTTCCAGTTGTGGAAACAGAAAAGAAGACAGATGATGATGATTATGTAGAGATCACTGGATTCAGAACTGCTAGTCCAAAACCTGCTCAACAAGAGATTCCTTAGTCATCACGACAGAAAGAAGACTTTAACTTTGATTTTGATAATATTGGGTCGGCTACTGGTATTTTCTCTGAAGATATGCCTGAAGGTGAAAGTGACATGTTTAATGATCAAGCGGTTAAGGATTTAACTAAGAGAGTTAAAGAACTGGAAAAAGAGAAAGCAATAGTTGAGGAAGAATGTAATATGCTGAGAAGAGAAATTGATGAATTGATGGAAGCTCATAATAAAATAGTTGCAGCATTAGTTGAGAAGGAGAAAAGAAAGGATCAGATGAAGGATGAGGCCGAGGGTAATTCTAAAGTGATTGAGTCATTAACACAAGAGATATCTTCTTTGAATACCAAGACAAAGGATCTGGAGAATGTGAATCAAACGTTAAATCAGCTTCTTGATGAGATAAGTGAAGCTTCATCTAATGAAATGAAGGCAATGAAATTGGAGATGGAGGCCATGAAAGCTGATAAAGTAATGAAAGATCAACAACTTCAGATGCTGGTTGCTGTGGTTGAAAGTCATTTGAAGAAGAACATTCATGCTGTGTTTGACGAAATTGATGTGATAAGAGCAAACGAAAGGAGATTGGAGCGTGAACGTCAAATGGCTGAAGAAGCAAATCTAAAGAACAAAGGAATAGTTGAAGAGGTTGAGATAGTCGATGCATCTTCAAATCAACCAGAGGTTGGAGGTTCTTCTTCACAACCTGATATTGAAATGATTGAAGAAGTTGTGGTTCAAGAACAAAAAGCTGTTGACGATGATCAAGAAATGGTTGAAGCAGAAGCTCAAGAGCATCATGAACCAGAATACTTGATTGTTGGTGAACCTATTGAACCTCTCATTGCAGAAAATGTCCTTCGAAGAGTGGAAATTATTCAAAGAAGAAGAAGAGCAAGGGAAGTTCTACTGCTAGAGTATACTACTGACAAATTTGTGTTAGTTGGAAATGCTTACCCTGTGCCATATAATTCTAAAGAAGTGGCAAAGTTGCTAAAGTTTATGGATCTAAAAAGAAAAGGAAGGATAGCACGTGGAGAGGTTGTGGATGAAGATTCTGATAGAGAATTGTTCGGAGATGATGAAGAAGAAGATGAAAAAGATTCTGATGATAAAGATGATAAAGCTGACGATAAGTCTGATAAAGATGACAAAGGTGATGACGACAATGATCAGGGTGCTTCGGGTTTATTAATCAGTGAACCAAATATTCAAGAAAGAGTGGATGAGCTGATGAATAATGAGCTAAATGAGTAGGAGGATGAAGTTGATCATGAAGCATCATCATCTGGAAGTCAACCTGTTGATCAGGTATTTCTTTCTAACCCTACTGTCATTTACTTATCTGGAAAACAACAAGGAGAGGTAGAGGTTAAAAGAACACGGGCTGAAATGTTAGAGGAATTGGGTTTGGAAGATGGAAAATTTAAATTTGATATTGAAGACGAAATTCCTCACTCACCTGCAAAAGATTTCGAGCCTAGATACCCTCATGAAGCTGATCATTATGATGAAGTGATTGTTGAAAGTGCATCTGATTCAGAAGAAGATAGAGTGGATTTTCATTATGAAGGTGAAGATGTTGCATTCCCTACTTTCACAGAGTTGTTTCAAGAAAAGAATGAAGACGAGTTGAGAAGAAAGATTGAAGAAAGGGTTGCTATAGCAGATATTCCTGAACCAGTTCCTGGAGAAATAACAGCCGAAGAAAGAAAACGACGGTTCAAGAATATGCCGAAAGAAAGAAAAACTCTAAGGGCTCTTCAATACTTTACTCATAACAAAGATCTTTCTTGGGGAGATATTTTATCTTGGGGATATCTAGAAGACTTGAAAGTCTATGCAATCAGAAGGGAGCAGGGTGTACAGTATTTTGAGTTCTTAGCTGATATAACTACTTTACCCTGGTGGGACGTAGATGAGTTGGTGGTTACAAAGAATATCAAGCAATACTACTACGGTCCAGAAGTTCGAGAACGTGATCAGGATTTGTGGAATTACATTAAATGGCAAGCAAAGAACAATTATCCAGATTGGAAACCACAATATCCGAAGCAGATTGTTACTTACTTGGAGAGTGGAGAAAAAGACATTACGTTAGATGTAAAGCCTCCAAGATGTTTGAAAAATATGCCACTCAGAGCTATTGAACAAGATTTCTACGATCTATTTCAAGCTTGGCTATATAATCCCTCTACAGCTGAAGCAGTTATTTCTTTGTTTGACAAGACCACTGGAGAAGGACGAAGAATTAGTATTTTGGATCCTATGTGGTTGGTCAACTGTTCGAAGAAAGATATAGATTGTCTGTTTGTTAACAAGATAATCTATGATAAGAAAGACAAAGAGATAGCTATGCAGTATCAAGGTGTGATAGATGTTTGCTTCATAAAAGAAATCAACTCAGGGAAAATTGGAAGACTAAATGGAGAGATCTTGAAGTTGATGAATTTTTGAAGGTATACAAGCGAAGTCAAATACAGAAAGAGATAGCTAGAAAAGCTGCAGAAAGGGGAAGAAGAAATCTTGGGTATGTGCCGCCTACAGATCAAACGCCTATTGAATCTGAAGAGAACAAAATTCCAAAATGGGATCGAAAGCGTGATGGCGACCCAGAATACCGAAAGTGGTGGATAAATGAGGGCAGGCATAAAAGAAGGAGAATGTTAGAGGAACGAGGTGAACAAAGAAGACAAAAGGCAAAGGAAAGAAGACGCAACAGGAGGAAATAAAGACTATGTTGGAAGGAACTACAGCTACATCCGAGGGGGAGTCTGTTAGTGCAATAACGTCTGTAGCTTCCGTCAACAAGTAGTCGTATTTTGTATAGTTGTATGTATATTTTGTTTGAGAGTATGTAAAGCAGGACAGAATCGGTGAAGTTTTTGTTAAGTGCTGTTGATGCCAGCCGATCGGCTAGACCAGCCGATCGGACAGCCCGGCCGATCGAGCAGGCTACTCGATTGGTTAGTATGTTCAGCTGATCGGCTAGCCCAGCCGATCGGCCAGCACTCTCTTACTCTATCCTTGCCTATAAATAGCCGGTAGGTTAGTTTATTTAGTACCTTTTGACACTTTCACTTGCTACCTACCTTTTGTATGTCTGAATTCTTTCTGGTTCCTGTATACTTTCACATCATTCAATAGAATCTCAGACGGTGATTCAGAGTAGAATATTGTCTTTGTATATCTGCTATGTGATTACATGAATTCCGCGCATTGATCACTTTACGATTCAACTACAATTTCAAATAGGAAGATCCCATCAGAGGGACCAACACACGTCATAGAATAGAATAGAATAGGATATCCAGTACACGAGGTTCGAGAAATGAAAGTTGGTGATTTAGCAAAAGGTTCCGCTTATATGGACATTGTCCATAAAAGCGAAACCACAAGCTAAAGGTTTCGCTCATATGGACAGTCCATATAAGCGAAACTATTCATACTATATATAGGTGCATGTTTAGTTCTTTTAGCAACGGTTCCTGAAATTGTAACGAAGTGCTGCCAAGATTTATCCAGGTTGTAATCACTGTTAATGTTTTGGTCAAAAATTACTGAAGCAATTAAGTGATCAAATTAGTTAAGTGAGGTAGTGTGCTAAAAAGTGTGTTGGAAATATGCTTGTTAGGTTCTTTGGAAAAACAGTGTTCAGGATACGGCTCAGGATATTGAGCTGTATCTGCGATCAAACAATGAGCAAAAAAGTAAAGTAAATGACACGAGATGTACGAGGAAAGCCCTTGATCAATCTAGATCGTCGGCATAAAACCTCGGGAGCTGACAATCGCAGCTGCCTAGTTCTTCTTATTGCTTTAAACTTCAGGATACAGTGCAGGATATAGATCAGATCGCTAAGTGTTACAATGAATTTTGTGAAAGTTGCGAGAGAGCAAGTGTTGAGAGTGTAGAGAGTGTGATTGTGATGTCCTAGTTGATCTGATATACCTACTATTTATAGTAACGAATTACAAACTAAAATTCCTATAAACATGGGATGCTCCGAATATTCCAATGTGAAATTTGTAGACCGAGTAATGCGGCTTCAACGGCTTCTTGTGAACGACTTGGACCGAGTCTTCAGTAGAAAAGGTCTTCATGAACGTTGCTAGCTTCTAACCCACGTACCTGCATTTAATCCGTTAGTGATCCTGAGGATACCATTCAGGATGTTACCAATATCCTGAGTCAGCATCCCGGATGTAAACAGATACAATAAACAAGATATATATCAAGATATTTTCCAGGATATGGGCTCAGAATTTCACCCATAACAATTGTCCCCAAAAAATGTTACCGTTAAGTATCCTGGTCACTAACGGTTATATTTTTTTCCGAAGAACGAGGCAATTAAGTGATAAGACCCATGATGTGACTACTTGTAACCAATCAGCCTATATTTACTCATTGCTCCCTATATCTTCTCATGTATATCCCCATTTAGCTTTTACCAAAGAGAAAAAGGTAAAGACTTCTCTCTCAACTTCTTTTCTCATTCTCTCTAATATTCCGGCCACAATATGACAAGGCAGACCAGGTCTAGTTCCGGCGACTCCGCTCCCACGTTCATCCACCAAAATATTCTCCAGGATCCGGAGAAAGAAATTTGCACCTTCGATGGTGCACACTTATCGGCCCTTAAAACCTCCGGCATTTTCCCAAAAGGGACAGTGTTCCGGCCGTTTGATCGGAAAATCCGATCAGACATGGTTTCCGACGAGTGGTTGTGTTTCAATGCTTTCCCCTTTACTCTAGGGCTACAATTTCCTTTTTCTGAATTTATCACCGAGTTCTTTGACGTCACAAAAATTTGTTTTAGTCAAACAATGCCAATGCTTTGGCGAGTCTTGTCCGTTCTTGATCAAATCAAGAACAATCATATCCCTGATCTTTCTGTTCATGATCTCCCATTAGCATACCGACTTAGGTGCCACGGTTCTTGTCGATTCCTGTTTTATTCTACTTCCAGTGACCCACTAATCCTCTGAGCCACCAGGAATGAAGAGGAATGGAAATCCAAATTCTTTTTCGTAAAAAGAGATTCAATCCCTGGTGGAGCAGATTATCCGGTGCATTGGTTGAAGAAGGGTAGGATTTAGGGTTTAAAGATGATCCTGCTTGTTATCCTGCTTTATATCCTGAACTGACTTTGTCGTTTTCCTGTACAGCTGATTTTAGGAAGCTAGCACCTCCCCTTGCAGATTCTCAAAAAAGAATAGACGCTATCAGGCTCCTTCCGGAAGCAGAGAGAAGTTTCAACCCATCTCCAGCAACTCCAAGCCCTCTTTCAAGCGCAACCATGTCTGGTAAGGATCCTGCAAGATATCCTGTAGACACATGTTTTTTGTTTGATATCTTTAGGAAAGGTTTAGAATTTTACCCCCTGTGTGCAGATTCCAGCAAAGTTCCAGTCTATCTAGACCTTGACGAACTCGGCAGCTATCCAACTCCAACCTTAGTCAAGAAGGAGGCTCCTCCTACCACCAGCTCCAAGCCACTTCCAGCTCCCAAGGCCAACCCAAGGACTCGTGCTTCCACAGCGAAAAAGAGGAAGGGCCTTGAGGTCAGTGCTCCAAGCTCAGGAGGGTTCTCCTATGACGATCTCAGCTTTACCGATTCCTTAGAGCCGATGACATCCTTCCTTAACAAGGTAATATCCTGACGCATACCCTGCATATATATCCTACACACATATCCTGCCTGGATATCCTAACAGGATATCCTGATAGGATATCTTGGTCATTATAGATATATAGATTCTAACTCGTACCTGTTATTGATGCACAGGGCCTCCAGCATTTGCTCCACTTGTACAACGATGCATGTGGTACTGTCGCCCTCCATGAAGCCAGGATTAAGCAGCTCGAAACCACTGTTGCCGACCAAGGTGCCATTGCCGAGGCAAAGAGCCGGCACTATGAGGATAAGCTGAAAAAGGTCACCCAGGATGCTGAGCTCAAATTGGCCACCATGCAAATGGATCACGATCAGGCCATGATCAATTTCCGGGAAGGAATCAAGACTTCCGCTATTGTCTCCCTGTTACAAGCACGTATCAAGATGGCCTATGAGGCCAAGGAGACAGGTCTTGTTTGTCCATCCTGGCCAACTGAATCCTGGGTAGCCAAGCTGAAGGAGCTCGGAGGCAAGGCTGTGCCACTCCCATCTGAAGCCGATGAATCTTCCAAGTCAGCAGAGGTAGCGGATCAGGCTGGAGACAAGAAGGATGCTGGAGCGGATGCTGGTGAGGATGCTGGACAGGATGCTGGAGAGGATGCTGGTGCTGAAAAGCCGGGGAAAGCAGGAGAGGGTGCCGCTGTGTGAGGGCAGCTGAGTGGGCGATGATGGATACTGATGCCTAGGCCGGAGCCCACTTTTTTTTTTTAGGTTTGATGGTTGATGTCTCGAACAATTTACTTTTCTTATCTGTTGAACAATTTTAATTTTCTGCACGTAGACAATATGATGGCCAAAGGTGGAGGGATCCTGGGTTTCAGGACGAAGCCCTTGGTCATCAGTTAGTATGGTTTGTTTTTGAACGCTTTTAACAAGTGAAGGTGGAGGTATCTTGGGTTCCAAGACGAAGCCTTCATTTGTTAAGTAAATATGTTAGGAAACTAATTATGCTTTTGGTGGATGGGTCTCGGTTTGAGACGAAGCCAATTGCATAATCTTTTGCTATGTTAATAATATAACCCTTTTTTGGCTTTATCATTGTCGTCGTCGATATATAAATTTCACTTGTGAAAATTGTTTTGTTTGAACATTTTTCGGAACACATTATAAATGTATCCTGGTAAATATCCTGAAAAATATTCTGATTAAAATACAACCTATTAGTTGTCTAAATAAAAAGGAAAGATTATACCAGAGATTCTTAGTGAATCAATTTCAATTCCTCATTATAGGCTTGTCCCCAGTGCACACTTATAAACTTCGAATCCATCCTCAGAATAGTATGACGTATGTCCCCTGTACTTAACATAGAAACACAAATGTATTCATATTTTTGACTCGAATGAATTCCACATACCTCAGGGCAAAACTCTTGATATCCTGAAATGAACCCTTAGTATACTGGGGATAAACCCTGAGTTTCATGCGCTACAGGCGGGAGTGTATAAACTCCAAGACTTAGAAAGGTGAAAACCTTTAAACCTTAGAGAGTATGAAAATACCCTTTCGTGAGAGAGGGTGATCAATCCTCATATACCTTTAGAATTCAGGATATAGCCAACAGTAACGAAATTGTCAGCCACTTTTACATGGACTGGTCCCGCCACCTTGAACTATCCCTGAATAACTTGCGCTCCAGGCGGGGTGTTTAAACCCAATTCGGGAGAAAGGTGAATACATTTAAACCTGTGAAGGGATCAGTATCCCTTAAACGTGAGAGAGGGGGCCAATCCTCTAATCTTCTGAGTTATCCTGAGTACACATCCTGGAGCTATATCCTGGAGCATATGCTGCAAAACAATTGTAAACTAAGGTGGGTGTTAGCTTGGCTAACACCCCTCTGATGCCTAAGTCAGTATTGGGTTCAAGATAATAAACATATATATTTAAAAGAGATAGGATACATACCATTCTGAGATAGAAATTAAATTCTATTCTTACTTGAAATAGAGCTTTAAGTGTACGGCATTCCAAGACCTTGGTAGCATATCCCCTTCCTTATTCTTGAGTCTATATGCTCCTTTCCCTGCTTCTGATTCAACTTCGTATGGTCCTTCCCATTTTGGAGCTAACTTGCCATCGGCAGGATTAGTAGTATTCTGAAAAGCCTTCCTTAGCACCCAATCACCCACTTGAAATCTCCTAGTCCTTATATTCTTGTTATATGCTCTGGATATTCTTTGTTGATATGCTGCCATCCTTAGCCTTGCTGCGTCTCTTCTTTCGTCTATGGTATCCAAATCTTGACATAAGGCTTCAGGATTCTGTTCAGGATTTTGTAGGATAGATCTTGTAGTAGGTATCACCATTTCCGTTGGAATTACTGCTTCTGCTCCGAATACTAAGGAGAATGGGGTTTGGCCGGTTGCATTTTTTACCGTTGTCCTGTCAGCCCATAACACAAAGGGTAATTCCTCTGCCCATCTTCCTTTTTTGGCTCCAAGTCTCTTCTTTAAGTTGTTCACTATTATCTTGTTTGAAGACTCAGCTTGCCCATTCGCTTGAGGATGCACCGGAGTAGACGTTATCATCTTGATTCCCCAACTCTTGCAAAAGTCGGTAGTCCTTTTGCTTATAAACTGGGACCCATTATCACAAATTATTTCAGCTGGTACTCCAAACCTGGTCAGGATATTCCTCTTTATGAAGGATACTACTTCTTGGTCTCTAACTTGCACAAATGCTTCAGCTTCAACCCACTTAGAGAAATAATCCGTCATTGCCAGCATAAAGAATTTTCCTCCCGGAGCTTTTGGTAACTTCCCTACTATATCCATCCCCCATTTCATGAACGGCCAAGGGGATGCTACAAGATATAGTGGTTCAGCTGGTTGATGCAGTATGTTACTATGCCTCTGACATGCATCACATCTTCGAGCATATTCTGCAGCATCTTTTCTCATTGTTGGCCAATAATAACCTGTCCTCAGCACTTTCAAAAATAATGACCTGCAACCAGTATGGTTACCACAATCCCCTTCATGTATATCCTGAAGTACTTCTTTGGCTTCAGGATCCTCCAAGCATCTCAAGTATGGCCCTGCAAGAGATTTTTTATATAGAATATTATTTATGATAGTGAATCGTGATACCTTCATCCTAAATGCCTTAGGATTTTCGTCTTCGGGAATATGTCCTTCCTTGAGATATCTCATAATTGGGGTTGTCCAGGATTTAGGATCCTTTCCAGGATACACCACTTCAGGATCTTGGATACTTGCTACTTCCTTATGCTGAGGATCCGTTGCAGGATACAGGATATGTAATATCGGTATTGGGATTCCTTCTGGTATCCTGATTGATGATCCCAAGTTTGCCAATGCGTCTGCTTCGGCGTTATCCTCTCTTGGTACCTGTTCAAGTGTAAAAACATCGAAATATCCTGCTAATTTTTTAAGAATACCGAGGTATTCCATTAGTTTCTCACCCTTGACTGCATAGGATCCATTAAAATGATTAGTAATTAACAAGGAATCAACATATACTTGCAAATTCTTAATATTCATACTCTTAGCCAATTCTAATCCTGCAATTAAAGCTTCATATTCTGCCTCATTGTTAGTAGCAGGGAATTCGCATCTAACAGCCTGGGGTATTATGTCCCCCTGTGGCGATTTTAGTAGTATTCCTAATCCTACTCCTCTTACATTAGATGCGCCATCGGTATATAATGTCCAGGATCCTGAGGATTCTCCTAACTGTTGAACTTCTAGGTCTACCTCATCCTGAATGTCATTACTAAAATCAGCCACAAAGTCAGCTAGAGCCTGAGACTTTATGGCATTTCTAGGTTCATATACTAAATCATAGGCACTCAACTGTACTGACCACTTGGCCATCCTGCCCGACATTTCTGGTTTCCTAAGCACATTCTTAACAGGATAATTAGTTTTAACATGAATCCTATGTGTTTCAAAATAATGTCTAAGCTTTGTTGATGCCATAACTAGGGCTAATATTAACTTTTCTAAATGAGAATATCTAGTTTCAGCATCTAATAAACTTTTGCTAACATAATAAACAGGATACTGCTGACCTTCATGATCCTTTACGAGTACTGCACTTACTGCATTCCCTGATACTGCCAGATACAAGGATAATGGTTCACCATCCTCAGGCTTCATCAATAGAGGTGCGGTTGAGAGATACTGCTTCAAATCCTGCAGGGCTGCTTCATGCTTCTCACCTCATTCAAATTTCTTGTTCTTCTTCAGGATATCATAAAAGTCTCTGCATTTTTCTGAGGATCTTGAGATAAATCTATTTAATGCTGCCACTCGCCCTGTTAATGGTTGAACATCCTTCATATTTGAGGGCGGTCTAATATCCAAGATGGCTTTAATTTGCTCTGGGCTTGCTTCTATTCCTCTTTTGGTTACCATATATCCTAGAAATTTTCCTGCCCCCACTCCAAAATGGCACTTAGCAGGGTTCAGCTTCATGTTATACTTGTCCAGGATATCAAATGCTCCCTTAATATCCTGGAGGTGATCCTGAGCTTTCTTTGATTTTACCACCATATCGTCAATGTACACCTCCATGGTGTCCCCCAGTTTGTCTTTGAACATCATGTTTACCAATCTTTGGTATGTTGCACCTGCATTTTTCAAACCAAAAGGCATAGCTGTATAACAATAAATACCTGTTGGTGTCATAAAGGTAGTATCCTCCTGGTCAGAAGGCTCCATTTGGATCTGTTGAAATCCTGAGGATGCGTCCATGAAGGTCAGCATTTCATGCCCGGCAGTGGCATCTACCATTGCATCAATGTGGGGGAGAGGAAATGGGTCTTTAGGACAAGCTTTGTTCAAGTCTGTGTAGTCTACACAAACTCTCCATTTCCCATTTTTCTTCTGTACCACAACCACGTTTGCTAGCCACCTCGGGAACTTAACTTCTCTGATCATCCTGGACTTCAATAATCTCTCAACTTCCTCTTGGATAATTGCATTCCGCTCAGGGGCGAATTTTCTTCTCTTTTGTTGTATAGGCTTGAATGACCTGTCAATTCCAAGCTTGTGAGTAATAATGTCTTTAGATATACCTGTCATATCCTCATGCTTCCATGCAAACGTTGACATCCTGCATTTCAAAAAGTTAATTAATTGTTCTTCAATATCCTGAGGGATATTGGTTCCCACGAGCACCGAAATATCGGGATTATCCTGGTCCAGGATAATTTTCTTCACATCCTGCTCCGAATCCTCCACGATATCCTGGGCCCGCGTCTTTAATTGCTATGCTGCACTAGGTTTGGTTGAGGATTTCATCGAGGATGAGTAGCATTCTTTCGCCTCCTGCTGATCACTGTCGATCTTGACAACCCCCCAAGGGGTAGGGATCTTCATGCATTGGTGATACGTTGATGGAACGGCCTTCATATCGTGGATCCAAGGTCTTCCTAGGATGATGTTATAGCATGATAGAGAATCCATCACACAAAAACGTTGCATCTTGTTGACTCCTTCAACATATACTGGCAGCCTTATCTCTCCCACTGTGTTCCTAGCTTCTCCACTGAAACCAACGAGCACAGTAGACTTCGAAGTGATATCCATCGGAGATACATTCATCCTCTTCAGAGTCTCCAGTTGTATTATGTTGACGGAGCTGCCATTATCAACCAATATCCTGCGTACAAAATGGTTAGCCACATATAATGTTATTACCAGAGCATCATGGTGAGGATCCTGGACAGTATCCCTATCATCTGCATCAAAAGTGATCACTTTGTCAGTTGTGAGTGTAGTCATCCTGATAGGTTTGTCTCCCCTCTCGGCCTTAGCTTCCTTTGCATGTCTCTTGGCCGCCGAATACGAAGTTCCGCAAATGTCGGATCCTCCTGAAATGAAGTTGATTATCTTGGCATCGGCGGGAGGTGATGCCGCTCGCTCAGGATCCTTCTCAGTATCCTGACCCTTATTCTTCTTCTTCCCTAAGAGATCTTTCAAATATCCCTTGCTTAGAAGGTAGCTGATTTCTTTCCTCAGAGCGATGCAGTCCTCAGTCATATGTCCAAAATCTTCATGGAAAGCACACCATTTTGACTTGTCTTTCCAATCTGCTTTTTGTTGATTCTTCCGAGGCCACCTGGCTTTATCTCCCAAACCCTGCATAGCATACATTAGTTCAGGTATATTAACAGAAAAACAATATTCAGATAATTCAGGATATTCTTCAGGATCCTCGTCTTCAACAGCATTCACTCTCTTGTTATCATTTCTGCTATATGGCTTAGAGCGATATGGTCTATATGAGGATTCTGATTTCCTGTTAGTCGATTCATATGTCGAGGATGTATTCATCTTTTCTTGCATTTTTCTGTCATCCTCTAACCGAATATATCTTAGAGCCCTGTTCCGGGCTTCATCCAGGTTCCTGCATGGGTTCATTACAAGGTCTTGATAGAATTGAGAATCCTTTTGCAGCCCCATCTTGAAAGCTTGCACAGCCGTTGCAACATCAAGATGAGGAATGTCTAGTGATTCCCGGCTGAACTTGTTCACATAATCCCTAAGGGATTCCTGAGGCCCTTGTGTTATCCTGTAGAGATCACTTGTTAATTTTTCAAAGCTTCTACTACAAGAAAATTGACTATCAAAAAATTTACTAAGTGAGCAAAAGATGTAATCGAATGTGGAGGAACATTTAGGAGCCATTTCAAAGCCGATCCTGTCAAGGTTGAACCAAAACCCTTGCACAAGCAGGCTTCCTTGAGATCTGGAGGGATAGGGTTGATCTCCATCCTTTCCCTATACTGGGCAATATGCTCTTCAGGATCCGTGGTTCCGTCGTAGAGTTTCATGTTCGGAGTCTGAAATCTTTTTGGGATTTCAGAATCACATATAGGATGCACGAACCGAGATACCCTGTGGCTATCCTGGGACACTTCAGGAATTGGCTGCACCACCCCAGGTACACTGGATATCATATCCTTTAATTTCTGAAGTTCCCTGGATAATTCTGACGCTACAGTTGTATCCTGCAAAGATCCAACACTGTTAGCGGTAATAGCATTATTATTATTTGATATGTTACCCATTAGAGGATTTTGCCCATATCCTGAAGCATATCCTGAGCTCCTCACAGTCGATATCCTGACCGAGGAGGGTATTTCAGGAGTATGATTCTGAGGAAGGTTGGGCACGATATTCCCCCTGTTATCCTCAGCATACACAGCTGAACTAAAGTTCAACACTCTGGGATGTAATGGAGTGACATTATCCTCAGCAGATCTGCTCGGGCCAGACTTCAGGAGTTGTATTTCCCTTAAAAGCATTTGGTTTGTTTCCTGTTGCTGCCTCATTTGTTCCTGCACACTTCCAAACAAGGTTAGAATTTCATCGTTAGAAGCTAAAACAGGAGCAGATCCCTGGACACTCCGAGTAGGGATAACATCTTGAGATTGTGTAGAGGCTGGCATCCTTGGAGGAGGCGGTGGAAGCACCGAACCAACTGTTGCAGAAGTTGTAGCAGACACAGTAGAAGAGCTCATGTTTGATCTTGAGGCCATTGTAAACAATGTGGCAAAAAGTTTTGAAAACAGAAAACCGATTAACGATTTCACAAAGATTTTTAGTAAAGAGAGCACCACTTGCCCCACGGTGGGCGCCAAATTGTTTTGGTCAAAAATTACCGAAGCAATTAAGTGATCAAATTAGTTAAGTGAGGAAGTGTGCTAAAAAGTGTGTTGGAAATATGCTTGTTAGGTTCTTTGGAAAAACAGTGTTCAGGATACGGCTCAGGATATTGAGCTGTATCTGCGATCAAACAATGAGCAAAAAAGTAAAGTAAATGACACGAGATGTACGAGGAAAGCCCTTGATCAATCTAGATCGCCGGCATAAAACCTCGGGAGCTGACAATCGCAGCTGCCTAGTTCTTCTTATTGCTTTAAACTTCAGGATACAGTGCAGGATATAGATCAGATCGCTAAGTGTTACAATGAATTTTGTGAAAGTTGCGAGAGAGCAAGTGTTGAGAGTGTAGAGAGTGTGATTGTGATGTCCTAGTTGATCTGATATACCCACTATTTATAGTAACGAATTACAAACTAAAATTCCTATAAACATGGGATGCTCCGAATATTCCAATGTGAACGTTGTAGACCGAGTAATGCGGCTTCAACGGCTTCTTGTGAACGACTTGGACCGAGTCTTCAGTAGAAAAGGTCTTCATGAACGTTGCTAGCTTCTAACCCACGTACCTGCATTTAATCCGTTAGTGATCCTGAGGATACCATTCAGGATGTTACCAATATCCTGAGTCAGCATCCCGGATGTAAACAGATACAATAAACAAGATATATATCAAGATATTTTCCAGGATATGGGCTCAGAATTTCACCCATAACAGTTAATATCAATCAAAGTGACAGATTGTATAGTATCAAGCTGTTTAGATGTCCGTTTCTCTGATTCCGCCTTTGAACCGGACTTAAAGTTCTTCTGATCGACTCATTCGGGGTCTACAACGATCCTACAAGTGGTATCAGAGCACAGGAAGAAGAGCTTAGCTTGATATCATTCTTATTCTGACTTCTACACCTTCTTTTTTCATTTCAGATAGTTCTAACGGTCAAAATTGGATCAAAATTTCACAGAGTGTGTATTAGTGGATAATAACAAACCCTTGAAAGTTTCATATCAAAATTCGACCTAAAAATGGACCAAATTACATTTGGATGTGGTTCCGCTTATTTGAACAATGTGTAGGTTCGCTTATTGATACACATAGGTTTGCTTCAGTGAACAAAATTTGTTGAGGTTCTGCTCGTAAGGTCCGCTTTTGTAACACTAGTTTTGCTCCAAACTACATAGTTCCGTTTATTTGAACCTTGTAGATTCGCTTGAACGGACATTATAGTTCTGCTCAAACATACAACTTGACACTTTCGCTTATACAGACATTGTAGTTCCGCTTATTCGGACATAGTCAGGTTCGCTTATTTGACATCAAAGGTTCCGCTTATTCGGCTTATCAAGGTTTCGCTCATTCGGTCCAAACAGGGTTCGCTTATCTGTCCAACCAGTTTAGCTCATTAGTCAACTTGGGTTTCGCTCATACGTTCGATCTGATTTTGCCCGTGTGTCATATTTTCACTCG
The DNA here is from genome assembly GCF_002127325.2 of Helianthus annuus. Taxonomy (NCBI): domain Eukaryota; kingdom Viridiplantae; phylum Streptophyta; class Magnoliopsida; order Asterales; family Asteraceae; genus Helianthus; species Helianthus annuus. The sequence continues at coordinate 118,814,763 of NC_035443.2, forward strand.
AAAGTGAACATTTCCATATCGGGATCATTTCGTGTCGATCAAGTGTCAGTCGGTTTCAGTTTGTTTGATATTGATTGTACTGATTGTTTGTGTTTGTTTGTTGTGTCCAGGTTTGAAGATTAAAGTGAGAGATTCAAGAAACATTTTAAAGATGTCGGATTTTGGTGAAGAGTTTTACAACACGTTTTATAACGCGTTTACTTCAGAAGATACACCAATTACTCCAAAGAATGCTACTAAAGTGATATCAGAAAATTTGAGTTACGACAATGTGTACGGAAATCATCAGAGACCACCAAAGCTCATGAATATCGAAGATTATCACTGGTGGTATGAAAGATTTGAGAATTAGGTGCAAGCTTATGCGTATAATAGCTGGATTTGTTTGACTTTGAGATATGTAAAACCAAGAAATGAAAGACGTGAATTGATCACACTGAAAGATTTCACAGCAGATGATAAGAGAGAACATTCAGCAGAATTGAGAATGAAAACTCTACTTCAACAATCTATCACAGAGGATATTTTTTCACTGCTTCAGTATGGTGAAACTTCTAAGTCAATTTGGGAAGCGTTAAAATTAAAAGCTGAAGGAGGGAAAGATATCAAGAAAAACAAAATATCGTTGTTGAAAAAAGAGTTTGACATGTTTAGCTGCATGAAGAATGAAACAGTTCGTCAAATGATTGAACGATTTTGTCATCTAAAGATTGAGCTGGAGAGATTTGAAATTAAAAAGGAGAGAGAAGAAATGGTAGATAAACTTGTTGAAGCTTTACCACATGAAGATGATTGGAAAACATATGTGATTGTGTTGAAAAATGATGCTAACTTTGATAGACTATCATTAGATCAATTGATAGAAAAAATAGAGGGGTATGATCTGTTGATTCAAAAACAAAACAAGATGTCAAGTTCTAACTATCAACAAAATGTTGGTTTGTACTATCGAAGAGGGTTGATACAAAACAATGAATCTCCAAGGATCAAAACGACAGAAAAGACAAATGATTCACCGAAGAATACATCTTCAAGTTATGGTCCGGGATATCATGCATCATCTGCATCTGGATCGTCAAATTCAAATTCCAATCTTGACTGGAAGAATTCTCCATTGCTGAACAATGAATTTGCTCAACAGCATATGAGCTTTTCAGCTTCCATTCTGGTATCTTACGAAGGTTTAATTGCCGGAAAGATCGGAAATCCTAACATGACAAAAGAGGATTACGATCAGGTAGATCCAGAAGAAATGGAACTCATGGATATTCGCTGGTGCATGGCGAGTGTCATTCGAAGAGCTCAACGATTCATGGAGATCACTGGCAGAAGATGTTTGTAAGGACCTGAAATGAAGATGGGTTTTGACAAGAACAAAGTAACTTGCTTCAAATGTAAGGAAAAAGGTCACTTCAGGAGAGAATGTCCAAACAACAGAGTTGATGAAAGTGTAAATCCGTTTCGTGAGGACTATTATAAAAAGGCTATCTATCACAAGAACAACGAACAGTCAACCAGAAAGCAAATTGATGGAGGATCATCCAAAGAAAAGAGAGCTGCTTTGTCATTCTGTAATCAAAATAAGGATGGTATAGATGATGATTATGAAAGATCTGTACAATCTATAGTTCAAAGTTATGATTGGGAAAAATGTTTAAAAGAGTCAGAAGGACCCAATTTCATAATCTATGATGATAAAGGTTATGATTGGAGTCAACATGATGAAGAGGTTGTCAAAGTGGAAGCTAAAGCAATGACTGCTGAAATAACACTTACTCGTGAAGAAAGACATGCACGTCTGAGATTGGATGATGTATATGATGCTTACAAAGAAGCAACACGAGCAGGCAGGTGGAGCAAAGAAAAAGAATGCTATGTTGATCCTCAAGGAAACCCAACGGTTCATCCAAAAACAGTTGACCTTGATGCATTAGTTGCTGCTATACTTACTGTGAGTGTTTAGTGCAAAGGCCTTAGGGAGATTCCAAGGTACAAAGAGCAGGTTGAAGAAGGTATTCGGAAGGTGATATTTGCTAGTCTGGAGACGAAGAAGAAGAAGAAGAAGAAGACAGTTGAAGAAATTGTGACTGAGAGTGAGAAGATGGTGAATGAAGTGAAGAAGGTTGAAGGAAAACCGAGGAAGTTGTTGAAGAGAAAATACAAGTGGCTAAAGAAGATCAGATTCAAAAAGCAGAGGAAACCACAGTGCCAGTCACTAAGGTAATTATTCAAACTGATACTTCTGATAAAATTAATAATGAAGCTGAACAACAATGCAAGAAATGCATGGAAACGTGTAGTGCTTGTATTGAGAAAGATGAAAAACTCAACAACAGAGACATTGAATTCATAAAAATAGAAAAAAATTTCAAAGAAAAATGTCATGAGATGATTGAAAATGAAAAGTTTTTGAAACAAGAAAATGAGAAATTGAAACAAAAATGTGATGATCTTGAAACAGAAAACAAGAAATTAAAAGAAAAGTGTTCAGATGTTTGCAACGAATGTGTTCCAAAAGAAATAAAAATTCAAGAGTTGCAAAAAGAATATGATGTAATGAAATTGTCATATGATACTGTAAAAGAAGCATATGAAACTTTAAAAAGCAAAGTCAAAAGTCTAGATGATAGATTGTGTGCTTGTCAAAGAAACACTAAATTTCTTGAAGCTAGATTTGAAGATAAACAAAGAGTGTTAAACCAATATATTGATGATGTTGCTAAACTTAAACAAGAATTGGCAGACAAAGAAAAGTTGGTCAATAAATTGCAAAGCTATCATTCATCTTCATATATTCTGGAACGTATTTTCAACATCACACCCGATGAGAAAGAATCTGAAAAGAACAAAAAGGGAATAGGGTCTGAATAACATCAAGTTCCACCACCGTTGGAGAATAATTATACATTCTATGATGGCGAAAAAGTGGAAAAAGTAATCAACATGGTTGATCAGTTACCCGATAACATCGATGTGACTTATATCAAATCTGATGATATCAGTGATTCAGAGGTGGTAGGTAAGGTAGTTGAAAGTGTTTTCAAAGAAGAGTCGGTTGATACAGGTAAACCTGAATCACAAGATGAAAATGAAGGAAATTTTCATGATGAATATCTGAAAAACACAAAATCCGAGAAAAATTTGAATGATGATTCAAAGGGATTGGTTTATACCATGATTGGATTGAGAAGTCTGAAATTTCAAAGTTTGTTGGTAAGAGTCGTAAAGGTTCGTATAACAAACCTGGTTTCAAAAAGAAAAACATGAAGGCTGGTTTGGGTTATAAGAAGAAACATAATCGAAAGAAAAATGAAGTGCCAAATTATCAGGCTAAATTGAGTTTTGTTCAAGGAAACAGTTTAGCTGAAGAAAAAGAACTCAAAATGAGACAGTCTAATGCTGAGTTTGAGGCACAAACGAAAAAGAAACAACCACAGGTCAAAGATGTGTCCATGAGAACATGTTTCAAATGTGATCAAAAAGGACATCTTGCACGCAAGTGTCCAAATCTAAAACCTGTGGATGTTGATCAAAAGAAGATTGATGCTGAGAAACAAAAATCTTAGAATGTGAGACAAAGGTCGACCAAATTTGATTCGAAACAAACTTGGAGGTATAACACAAACAAGTTTGCTTCAAATCAAAATTGGAAATCAAATCCTAACAGGTTCAATTCAAGACAGACCTGGAATTATCACACACCCAGATTCAGAACAACACAAATTTGGAAAACATCAGTTGATATGACAAAACCCCAAGAGTTTTGGAAACCAAAAAATGTTGTTCAAAAACAAAGTGTTCAAAAAGATTCACATTTATACAAACGTGGTACACCGAAAGGTCAAACATGGAGTGTTAAGAAACATGTTGATTCGGTAAAAGATGAGAAAGTTAAAATTAAAATTGAGAAAGTTTTTGTGAAAAATGATAAAGAATTTCCAGCATTGAATGAAAATTATTGTATTGAAATGCCTAAGGTCCAACAGACCTAGGCTAAATTGTTTAAGTAATTGAGATAGTTGAATGTGCAGGTGCTCAAGAATTGTGAAGATTGTAAGTTTGGAAGTGGGAGCATTCTGGCACTCAGAGAGGAGGAGAAGGCTGGTGGACCCTGTGTTGGTTGAAACAGGGAGTTTATTTGGTTTTACGTATATAAATAAACAATATTTCCAAAAACCCTAAAAATTAGAAAAATTTTTTAAAAAAAAACCAAAAATATGTTTGTGTTTACTTTAAGTCAAAAATAAAAAAAAATTAAAATTTTTTTTTATGTTGATTGAATATGCCGAAACCCTCACGGCTGAACAAACATGATTACATTCATCAGATTGAAAAACGGTTTTCAAACTGTAAAAATCAATGTGTTGTAAATCATGGGGGTAATTACTGCTTTTAGTATAATTCAGTGCATGATTAGCAGAAAATGGATGGCGAGACAAAGCTATCAGTATCGGGTTGTCAAATTTTTAATGGTTTTGCACTTTAGGGGGAGAAAAATTGTCAGAAAATACAAAAACATTAGAAAATTTGAAAAATACAAAAACATGATAAAATTCAAAAATTTTGAGATGTTGTGTAAAAAGAGGAAATGATAGTACATCAGTAGACACTTACAGTATGCTAAAGAATTGTAATGTTTAAATAGTGTTAAACAGTCTCACTGATGATATGTCAATAGGTTTTGATACATTTAGTAAACTTTTCGGGATATAAACCTAAATTCAAACACTTACTTATTTTGTGGGGAACGTTACTTGGATATATAGGTAACCCCTGAAATCTCGTTTGAAAGGTCTCGTATTCTGATATATTAGGTTTTTATACTGAATGATGTCTGGGGTATTATTCCAGGACTTCTGCTGAATGGAAATTCTGACCTAGTACTTGGATAATATTTTTCTCAAATGCTTGAAACATAGCATAAGCCCTCAGCTGATTAGACAATAAAATTGATAATCATTGCTGTTGTAGCTAAAAGATCCTCTAAAGGGGACATACCGAAAAGTCGAAACTGATATCTCTCTGCGCATACGGAAGTATCGACCTGAGATCCCTCAGTTCTCGCATTCCCTAATTTATGTACAGATATCATTGTAGTATAATCATCTGTATGATTGAATATTGAGATTCTGGATACGGGAGTATATTCAAGAAGTGGGACACATGATTGAGTTAAGTTCTTAAAACATCTAATTCGTATCCTGAATCAGTTGAAATTTGTATGAAAATTTAAGTGGATCAGTATATCGACAATCTAAGTGAATTGTTTAATTCTTAATGTGTAACTAAGCTCAACGGCATTTGTGACTTGTCAAAAACTGATATGATCCTCTAACGCATATTCAAACAAAAATATTGTCTGTAAATATGTTTGTATATATTTCTTTACTGCTTTATATTTTCAGAAAATACAAAAAGATTTTTGATTCTGCTTTATTTTCGACAACCGATGTCTGAAATGCTGAGTTTCAAAATCTAAGTAAGCTGATTGTGTTTCTGAAAATAAAACAAGTTCATTAATTTGATACTTGAATTAAAATCAAAAAGTTTAAAAACAGTTTGTGATATCTCCAAGGTCATTAGTTTGGACTTGGATGATAAACTGTGAGAGAGTTGGATCCTTTAATGCTGCCATATCTATAAAGTTTGTTGATAGGGGGGAGTGGATTAGAGAATTTGGTTGTTGGTTTTTAAAATGTTGTTACTTATACAGTGTTTGAGTGATTGCAGGATAAGAAAGATACCAGATTACGATCCCGGAAGCAGAGTCAAAGGGGGAGTCTGAAGACAAGCTGAAAGTGAGGATGAGCTTGTAGCCGGAAAGCTAGGTGTCGATCCCTAAAAAGCACGGAAGTTTGACAAGAGGGGGAGCCTCCTGATGATGAAGATGCTGATGATGAAGCTGTTGATGATAAAGCCAGTGATGAGATCCTGGTATAACATTAAAAGAGAGAAGCTGATCAAAGACAAAGATTGAAAGATGCTTACGTTGTTACAATCTGAATGAGATGGCAAAATGATCAAGACTGAAGAGGTGGCATAACAGAGAATAGTCACTGAAGACTTCGTCAATATCCGAGGGGGAGTCTGTTAGTGCATTACGTCTATTGACTTCGTCTTGTATCATGTCATAGAATAGAATAGAATAGGATATCCAGTGCACGAGGTTCGAGAAACGAAAGTTGGTGATTTAGCAAAAGGTTCCGCTTATATGGACATTGTCCATAAAAGCGAAACCACAAGCTAAAGGTTTCGCTCATATGGACAGTCCATATAAGCGAAACTATTCATACTATATATAGGTGCATGTTTAGTTCTTTTGGCAACGGTTCCTGAAATTGTAACGAAGTGCTGCCAAGATTTGTCCAGGTTGTAATCACTGTTAATATCAATCAAAGTGACAGATTGTATAGTATCAAGCTGTTTAGATGTCCGTTTCTCTGATTCCGCCTTTGAACCGGACTTAAAGTTATTCTGATTGACTCATTCGGGGTCTACAACGATCCTACAAACTTAATGACCTTGATTAACCACTTGTAAGTATGCTTTTCAACCAATTACCACTTGTAGGTTGAAATCTCAAGATGCCGATTCCTACTCCACAATTACAAACCTGGGAGTTCCGGCAAGTCAACCATTTGTTAAAACAATTTCCGATTTTCAAAATCAATTTTTCAAGAATGATGCCGATTCATGCTCCGCGATTACCAACTTGGGAGCTCCGGCAAGTCCAGAGTTTTAGTTGTGATAAGTTCTATCCCAGTTACTAACCTCGGATGAACGATCTCTATCTGGTTTCTTTGTTTTCTTCTCATAAAATTCTTTAACCCCCTTTACCTTCCCATCAATCATTTTTCCAAAAATGTTTTGAACGGTGGGGTTAAAAGCTTTTCCAACATCAAATTTTTTCTTTTCATGAAAGAATTGATTTGAAATTTCAACTTTGCCAACTTTTGATTTCAAATTCTCAGCCCACAATGGTGGAAAATTTGCATCATCGAATGGCGGAACTGATTTCTCTTCTTTCATAACAACTTGTGACTCCTTTGATTTTGTGGAATCAGATTCATTGCCAGAAGATAGCTCCTCAGATTTTACGAATCAGAATCATTGCTAGAAGTATCTCTCAATTTCTTAACAACCCATTTTTGGTTGTTAAGTTTCTCCTTTCTTTTGTAAACACTTTTCGAACATTCACCAACCTCATAAGTTGAATTTTCAAAAACTTTAAACTTGTTGGTTGAAAGTTTGTTTTTCTCAACAACTTTCTTTTTGAGTTTTTCAGAGACTCCCTGTTTTGATTTGATTTCCATTGAACAATTTCTGGCAATGTGACCAAACGTTTTGCACTAAAAACAGGTTCTTGTCCCTTTCTTCTTCTGAGCAACGCCTTTCTTCATTTCTTCTTGCTTCTTAGCAAGGAATTCTTTGTTTGATTTCTGAACATTTGCTCTTTTTCTGCTTCTGATGATGTTCCTGAAACAAAAACAGTTTTTGGTTTATAAACTTTTTCATTTTTATGATTTTTCGGTGGAATAAAACCCAATCCTTTCTTTTTGAAATTACCGTTATGGTTTGGTTTCTTATGATAACCTGTACCAGAACTGTAACCCTTTTTCTTGTTTTCTCTTTGTTGAATTCTTGAGGTGTAAGGTCTAGGTTTTTTAGAAAGATTTACATCTTTTATTTCTGAAGTATTAATTTCTGTTAGTTTGAAAACCTTTTTTGTTATTTCAATTTTAACACCTCTTATTGGAAATTCTTAATCAGAATATAATCTGTCAGAATCATTCAAAGTATATGCTACTTTGATTGGTTCATCATTCAAATTAGATTTTGATAACAGAAATTCTTTATTATAAACCCGTTTACCCTTTTTGACTGTTGAATTTGACGTGTCGGACTCAGACTTTGATTCTGATATTGACTCCAACTTTGACTCCTCTGTTTCATCCTTATCCAACACTTGATCGACCACTTTCTTTATTAACTCGCACTCATGATCAGTGTCAGACGATGTGAATGTGATATCAATGTTTTCTGGCAAGTTATCTGAAGACTCATACTCCCACTGTAAGTTTATTGCCTTTTTGACTCTTTCTGAATTTTGATTTCGAGGAGGATATCCATTTTCAAGCGGGGGTGGACACTTGTTATAGCAAACACTTTGTTTCTTACCGGAATTCTTCTCTTCGGTATCTTCTTTTGGTACAGATTTCTTTTCTTCAGATGTCTTCTCTTAAAACTCCTTCATGCCTTCAACTGTGGGGTAAATCCTGTCAATAACATAAAAAGCACATGAGTAACTTCTCAATAATCTTTCAACTCTTTCAGTCTCTATTCTCTGGGTTTCCAACTTTTGTTCAAGTTCTGCACATTTATCAATGTAATGATTGATGCCTGACTGCTTCGTCATGAATGCTCCTTGGAGTGTCTTCAAAGCAATTGCTTGTTCACTACTTGATTCATTGTATTGATTCATAGCTTTGTTCAAAATATCATACGATTCTTTTAGTCTATTCATGTTGTGAATCAGTTCACTGTTTTGCTTCTTCATAATCTCACAATTTTCACAATATTCAGATACTTTTTCTGCAACAACTTCCTTTTTAACCTCAAGCACTGGAATTTCTTTGTCTTGCTTTTTTATCACACAAACTACTTCTTCAACTTTCTCATCTTTCTTTTCTAGGCGCTTTCTTATTTTTTCTGCCCAGTAATCATCAGTAGTATATTTTTCACCATTATGTTTAACAATTTGAGCAACAAAAACTTTATGATCTGGAGTTCTATTTGGATCACAGTTATCCCAACTAAAATCTTTCCAACTGAAACCTTCTGAAAGCCTTTCATCATCTTGATCTATCAGACATGCTTTACTATCAGCTGAAATGTATTTATCCCAACTGAATCCTTTTGAAGAACTTTCATCATATTGATTAACAAGACACGCTTTCTTTAAATTTTCGATCACATTCCTAGCATGTGCAGTTTGTTGCTGTTCTTGTTGATACGGCTGTTAAGCAACTTGATGATAAATTGCTTTTCGATAATAGTCATTGTTTCCAAAAAGGATTTTGAGCTCCACTTGCTTCACGATTTGTGCATTCTCTCTTGAAATGCCTTTTTTCCCTGCAACGAAAACAAGTAACTTTAGATTTATCAAATCCTAAAGTAGAGACATTTGCATCACGGAAATCCTCTTCCCGTAATTTGTTTAAACTTTTCAGCTCTTCTCAACACGCTCGCCAAACACCACTTTATATCCATCAACTCCATCTCTTCAGCATCAACCTGATCGTAATCCTCCTTAGTCAACATCGGATTTCCGATCCTTCCTGCAACCAAGCTTCCATACGACTATAGCACAGTCACCAACAGAGACATATGACTTTTTGCAACTTCTTCCAAGTAGTTTTGATCATTTTCAAGGTTTAAAGCAATGTTGCATTGAAGAACTTTTCCACTCTTTGTTGTTGAGAAATGTGGATCAAATGATGGATATGAAGAAAATCCCATTTTGCTACTTGATCCTTGAGATGCACTTTCAGAAGAACTTTTTGCATTAAAAGCTGTTTCAATCTTTGGTGAAATGTTGGTCTTCTCACTAACCCCACTTTTGTAATACAAACCAATGTCTTGTTCTCCATCATAGTTCTTCATTCTTGCTATCTTTCTTTGTTCCATCTCTTTAGCTTCAAGCTGTTTAATAAACTCACTCAGCGTTAGCTTGTCAAAATCTGGTTTATTTTTCAACATCATACGATACGTGCCCCAAACATCATGTGGTAACGCATCAGCCAACTTATCAACCAATTCATCTTTGTCTTTATTGATGCTCAATCTGTTCATATTCTTCACCAAATTGCAATATGTTTCAATAATCTATTTGGTTTTTTCATTTCTCAATCCACGGAATAGATCAAATTCCTTTTTCAAAATTGACTTTTTGTTCTTGATCATCTCATCACTTCCAAGAAACTTCGATTCTACTTCTTCCCATATCGAATGTGCACTTCCGTTGTGTTGAAGTAAAATCAAGATGTCTTCTTTAATCGCTTGTTGCAAAAGACTAACCATCATTTTTTCATCTTTGTATTTCTTTTTCTCCTCAGCACCCAGATTTCTAATTTCAATTTTCACACCCTTGTCCCCAACCGGTCTACTATATTGAAATTCAGTATGTTCCCATGCATCTAAGTGATATGCCTGAACCCAGTTTGTAAAACGTTCGGCCCATCCACTATACTCCTCAATACTCATGAGCTTAGGCGGTTTTTGTGTTGTCCCTGTTTCATTTTCTAGCATCGTACTCTGAGTAATAGTCATCGGACTAGCAAAGGCATTGTAGAACTCGTTTTCCATGATTCGGTTTTCAAAATTTCACAAAATCAGATTTCCAAATGAAATGAATTTTTCAAACGAAATGGTCTTTGGTGCGGAATGACACTTTCAAGCGATATGAACTCTTTCACACGGAATGAACTTCTCAAACGAAAACAACTTTCGTGCAAAATGAAATGTTGATTTTGTACGAAATGAACAACGATTTCGTACGAAATGAAATCTTATCTCGTGCGAAATAAAAACCTGATTTCATGCGAAAGAATGCTCTGATTTCGTGCGAAATACAGCAAAGTTCACACGAAATGATATCTTGTTTCGTGCGAAATGAAACTTTCGAATAGTTTTTGAACAATTTGATCAAGTTTTACTTTGAATTAGAGTCTGAAACTTTCTAGGGTTTGTTAAAACACATTTTCGCACAATATGTTTGAAAATCAAGCCATTTTAACCGTGAAATTTTGCTTAATTTTGAAAAGAAGGTGTAGAAATCAGAATTTGCGGCTGAAATGATAAGAACTCTTCCTCCTGAGCTCTGATACCACTTGTAGGATCGTTTTCAGACCCAAACGAGTCGTTCAGAAGAGATCTTGACCAATACAAAAGGCGGAAACAGATGTATCGGTGGTATTTCAGCTGTATTGCACAAGAAATCACTTTAAACTGTCTTTATATTGATATAGATCGATTACAATGCAGTAGACACTTCGGCAGAGCTTCGCTACCGGAATCAGAATCGTTACAAATGATTTGGCACGACAGGTATTTATAGGCATTGCTATTTCGCACGAAACCATTCATGCGAAATAGTGATTTCGCACGAAACAACACAAACGAAATGACCAGCTCATTTCGTACGAAATGACCAAGTCATTTCGTGCGAAATGGCTTCCACCTCATTTCGTGCGAAATGCCATAAACACACTTTTCTCGATTTTCGTGCCCTGATTTATCTAACTAAACATAAGACTCGATATAAGACGAAGTCTACAGACGTATGCACCAACAAGATTGTCATCCAATCGGACAGCCATCCGATCGGTGACCTATCCGATCCAAGTGCCCTTTCCCTTTTTGGTAAACTATAAATACCCTCACTTGTCACATCATTTGTGATGTGACAGCTCTCTACTCGACCCAGCCGCACTTCAGCCTTCTTTTTCTTGATTTCTCACGATTCTCGTAAGCTATCAACCTAAATCTTGTACTTCTATGATATACACGCACTCCTTCATCTTTTTCACCCTTGATTCTTAACTTTTAACCGTGAAATCAACGGATTTGAGGTGTTCTTGGATGATGTCATCATGGAGTTCTTATAAACTTCAAGTATTGGCTTCATTCCACCAAGAACAACTCAGATCTGAAGGATTTCCACAAAATTAAACAATGTTTTCGCATAGATCTACACATATTCATGGTGAAAAGGATTGAAAGAGGGTTTTCCAACTTTCTTTAGACTCTTTTACACTCAATGCACTCAAAACCGATAGAATCGGAGCACATTCGGATCTTCTACTCCTTCTTAGTGATGTGTTAGGTCAAGATCTGATTCTATCAGAGAGACTACTGATTTCGGGTGAAACATGAAAGAGCGTCTCGAACAGTTGACCGGTCGGACTAGGGTGATTCCTGTTCGATCGGGTCACTTGAGTCAAGATGGGGTTTCCGTTGTTTAGCACATTGTCATATCGTCTCGAACAATTCGCAAACTTAACAAATCTCCAAGTTAGCAACACGATCATGTCACGGGACGGATTGCCGTCCGATCGGATTGCCGTCCGATCGGACAGTCACCCGATCGGATTGCACTTGAAGGTTAACACTTAAACTTTTAGTTGGTTATCCAAAGGACTGAACGTTGAACCAAATGTCGTCCGATCGGATGGCCATCCGATCGAACGACAATCCGACCCTGTGACGTTTGGACCTCAACACAAACAATTTTCAACCTGTTCTATAATCAACGGATCGCCACTCGATTGGATTGAAATCCGATCGGGTGATAATCCTGTTGTGAACTTGTTCTCACTAAGTGTCCAACCAATCGGATCGCTACCCGATCGAACCGCGGTTCGATCGATCGACCTGAAGGGTAGAGATACTTCTCTGTTTTCAAAATGATACAACAAAAATGTCACACCCCGACCACGTAAAACAACAAAACGTGGCGGAAACGTCGGGGAGTGTTGTAACAGAATCATTGTTTCACAACCATGGAATAAATAGTTTCGTTTTATTGAATTATTGAACTAAATGTTTTGATACAAATTAGATAAATACAACTATTATCCTCCAAGTTTTAAAGTCGCTAAGGCCTTGTCCATTCCTATGTGAGAATACACCAATATCATCAATCAAGCATCATCAACTATTGTACCTGAAACACATGTGAAAATAGGTACGTCAGCATAAAAATGCCGACGAGTACATAGGTTTTGTATGAGTTTCAGATTCATGGCTCGTTTTACATATTGCAATACTTATTTAAAAACCTTGTTTTGAAAAGTATAGTATTGCGACATAAATAACCAACTCAAATCAAATTGCTTATAATTTATAAAAACCTCGTAGCCATGATTCTTAACCCTAAAACATTTGTTTAATTAAATCCAGATTTGTAAATCGTTTATGGAATAAAAACTCGAATAGTATAATATATTGTTGGGAAAAACCTTGTATTACAACTTTGTTTTGTTTACCATTGCCCAAGTGATCTAGACAACGCAACGATGTATAAAGTATTAAAAGCACTTATATATAGGAAGTACCAGCGGCGTATCCACCATGCTTTTAACACATTATACCCGCCCCGTTACCTAATCACTTCCCTAACCCAACGGTTCAAACAGATTCAAACAGTTCGTGTCAATCAACGGTTACAAACGGTTCACATAGTCAAATAGTCACAAATGGTTCACATAGTCAAATGGTTACAAACGGTTCACATAATCCAACGGATCATCTAGTCAACGGTTACAAACGGTTCACATAATCAATGGTTACTAACGGTTCACATAGTCAAATGATTACCAACGGTTCATATGATTAAATGGTTACAACGGTTCAAATGATCATATGGTTACAACGGTTCAAAATGTAAAACAATGTGTCCATATGCTGGATGAGCATATGCGACAAAATGTAGTACATGGAAATCAATGTGCTAGCATGTTAAGTGAACATACATAGCAAAACGTAGTAAAATCATGTACTAATAGTGTACTATTGAACATAGTAAGTATATGATATAAAAACAAGGGATAAACATGAAAGTATCAAGTAGGCACATGTGTTCCACCCCAAAACAGTTTGAAAACAGTAAAAGAGGGGACTATGTACTCACCTGAGGGTGCTTAGAAGTCTTGAACAACAACCAAGCAAAGCTAGAGTGATCAGGGAATCAAACGGCACCCTATATAGGTAACTATGTAAATAACCGGACCTAAATCGGGAGATAGGATAGAATGAGGTTCTATAAATCAAATGAGTAATTGAACTCATATGGTATGATTTAATAGACCCTACATTCTGATTGAAAGGCCTACCTAAGTGCTTTTGACCCGTTTCGACACATTATGGTAACATAAGCTACTATAAGGCGTCGTTAGCGTAAAACTATGTTCGGATGGTAATCTATGTGCTATGTCAAGTCTTACATGCCCAATTATCCCTAAACATGTTACTAAATCAGATTACTTGTCAAAAATGTGTTCACATAGACAAAAATACGGATTTTAGCTTCAAAAGGGCATTTTGGTCATTTCCTATGGGCATACAAGCTAACTAGCAAATGACTAACCGATCCTACGTGATCATAAGGTATAACCTCAGTGGTTATTCCCTATGCAACTATGATCACTAACTAAGCTTGGTCGGATCCTAAAGATTGACCAAACGGGTCGGGTTCAGAAGTGTAAGCGGTTGTTTAGACCGCTTACCTTACGACCCTAAACAAGCACAAACTAATAGTGTCGAGTTAAACATGTCAAAACAGGTTTAACCTACTGATTTGGTATCAAAACAAAGTGTTTTGATACCCTAAAGTAGTTCCGTTGCAAAATGCGTGCTAAAACGCATTTTGACCGAAACTTTGACTCGACACAACAACTAGCTAACGTGGTAATCAGCGGTTATAATCACGAAGGATTATAACTATTGTGATTACAATCACGTTTCAAAGTTCAATTGAACTTTGACTTGACCAATTGATGGTCAAAACCGAAAGTCAAACTGTTGGCCAAACTGTTTGACTTTCTGCACTACATAAGGAAAAAGCAAGAAAAAGAATGAAAGAAGGCTCACAATAGTCCTTGCTATCTTTTCTACAAAGAAGACAAGTCCCAAATCAGTTGAGAGAGCTCCAAAGCAGATAAGAAGGGAGGAAATGAGGAATGAGCAAAGAATGGAGTGAAAGGCCTTGCTATTTATAGTTGTGGTAATGCTCTAGGATCATCACAAGTGGTTTTCTTGGTCATTAAGCATTAAATCACAACCATACATGTGTTTAGGGACAGCTAGCATGCCTTGGAGAGGTGGTAACTTGGTTACCACACAAAGAAATTGCAAGATTGACCCCTGAATTTACAAACTGTTGCTGAAAACAGACTTTCTGCCCAGATGTGACGCTCGCGTAGCGCGACGGCATAGGCAGTAGGTGCTCGCGCTACGCTACCATGTATCAGGTTCAGCAAAGTTTCAAAAATGGCAGAAATGGTCCCTGCACGTGTTTAAAGCCTTTTTCGATGCGTTTAAACCCCGTTAACCTCATTTCAAGGCTCTAAAATGTAGTTAAAGTATAGGGGACTCAAAACATGCTCAAAAACATCTCGGATGTCGGTTCGTTTGGTCGTACGGTCACGTTGTTTGGTTATTTACGACGAAACTCGAACGGACGCGAAAACGATCCAAATTACGCGACGAATGGAATTTTTGCATGGCGATCACTAAAATAAAAATATTTTAGTGTGTACAAAAATTTTGGATGTCCAGATGTGTCCAGAACGTAAGATACGCGCGAAAATGCAAACTTACGCTGTTTTTGACACTTTTAGTCCCTGTAAGATCATGTAAGCATGTTTTCGCACACCGAACCTATCAAAGCTTATTTCTAAGCCATTTTTAGGTTATATATGGTATGTTTAACTTATGATCAAGTTCCGGACTGTTCGACACCATACGAATCGGTATAGTTTCGCAGTTTGACACAAATAGTCCCTGCGATTGAACAAACTTGATTTCGGCATACCAAACCATCCAAAACTTATTTCTAAGTTATGTGAAGGTTATTTAAGGTATGTTAAGCCTATTTCACTATTCCGGAGTGTTTGTCGCATTAAACTTGGCTGCGTTTACACACCAGTTTGCGTATAACTTTCCAGAAAGCGATTTAGAGCTTGAAATCGAACGAGAATTGATATGTGCAAACGATACACATATTTATACAGTTCCCAAGTATGAAATACAAAATTTCATTGGTTTGGCATTTGTTTGATGGTCACAGTGACACAGGTGTCACAGTCTCCCCTACTTTAGGAAATTTCGTCCCGAAATTTATTCGTAGGAGTCTGTCTGTGACTTTGTGTCAAATAACCACTAGAGATATGCAAAGCATAATCCTATCATTTCCTTAACAGACATTCTTCAAAAACGAAAATGAACAGACGTAGTCATTTTCAACAGATGTTTCCTCAGAAACGGAAATGAAAAGGATAATCAGACGGATATTCATTTCCTTCAACGGATATTCTTCAGAAGCAAAAATGAATGGATGATCCATTTTCCTCAACGGATTCTTCATCAGAACGGAAATGAAGGATTAAACAAACGGATATTCATTTCCATCAACGGATATTCTTCAGAAGCGAAAATGAATGGATGATCCATTTTCCTCAACGGATTCTTCATCAGAACGGAAATGAAGGATTAAACAAACGGATATTCATTTCCATCAACGGATATTCTTCAGAAGCGAAAATGAATGGATGATCCATTTTCCTCAACGGATTCTTCATCAGAACGGAAATGAAGGATTAAACAAACGAATATTCGTTTCCATCAACGGATATTCTTCGGAAGCGAAAATGAATGGTTGATCCATTTTCTTCAACGGATTCTTCATCAGAACGGAAATGAAGGATTAAACAAACGGATATTCATTTCTATCAACGGATATTCTTTCAGAAGTGAAAAATGAGTAGCTAGTTCACTTTTCTTCAACGGGTGCTTCATCAGAATTGAAAATGAACAAGGTTCACTCTAGACGCATGACAAAACTCGCTGTGGTTTCTGTGCACTAAATTCCATAATTATGTAGGCCTCCATAATTACGTAATTCCTTGCACAGTCTGCACAGTTCATTTCATAATGTGTAGGGGAAGAAAAATCAAACCTGTGATGAGTGTGGCTAGACTACCATAGGGTCCTTTTAATTAGATCAACAAAAGATCTCTTTAATTAGACCACTCAAGGAGTCTTTTCAGCTATATCATCACATGATATTCCTAACCAGAATTTTGGATCAATCTGTTTAACTAGACCACTCAAGGGGTCTAATTATGGAATAGTACTTCATAACCCAAGGGACTCAACTCCAACGTAGAAGTCCATTAAGGATTTAAGATAGTACCTTTGGATATCCTACTATGAATCCCTTATACGAAGATATGGAAGATTCTACGAGGATTTGGATAACAAAATTGGATCACAAAAACATAAAAGGGAGAACATAAGCATATAATCACATAATTGTTTAATTTGGCCTTTAAATTGTTATCTTTGAACGCGGATACTTAAAGCATACCAGGAATCCAATCCGTGGATTTCATTTGGCACTTTAATCATTTTCAAGAATCTATTTATGAAGATAGGAAAATCTTAATAGGAATTCGGCTTTGTCCTTATTGAATCGTAATATACGTATTAATGCATACGAATAATTCAATTTAGGTCTCCGATTTGATTGATAATCATCCATAAGGATCTAATTATGGGGATAGAAAGATCCTATTTTGGATTTTGGAATTTTGTGTAACGAGAGGTGTTCCGACACCTAGCACTAGGCGTGCTTAAGTCGATACACAAGGTAGAAAGTTCATGAGGTTGAGGCACTAGATATGCCAAGGCGACATATGAAGCAGAATTTGAAGGTTGAGTAGCAGCAGGATTGGTAACAACTTTGCTTTGGATCGCAAAGCGGCAGATGTTAACCAAATGCCCCCATCGTCCACCGTGGGTACATTTGAAACAGGGTATTTGATTTGGGTGATGACGGTGGCATTGATTGTACCAAGGAGCAGTTCCCTTACACGGTTTCATCCCTGAGGCGAGTCATGGTGATAGCTAAATCAACGGTCCTCTGGAGTACGACGCCTATTTGCTGGGTAACTGCAGCACCTGGTTCGGACATTCGTGTGTTGTTGCGATGAAGAGGCATCTTGAAGAATATGGAAGGCATAGGAGGAAACAAGCGAATGATAGCCAAAGGAAAATGACAATGCATGAAGATTGTGACCATTTGTTTGTTACCAAAAGCAAACAAATGAGACAGTGACTAATCAAAGTAAGCGGGTCAATATAATGTATCGTGAAGACATGCTTGCCTATAAGTGGACACTCACCCCAAGAGTTCCCAGGTAAGAGTGACTGGTCCGATACTGCGGATTTGTACGAACACTCTAGCCTTAGACAGAAGACCCAGGGTACAGGCATCCACTCTTCCAGTTTGCACGTGTTCACATTATTTAGACCCAAACTTTGACGAGTTTGAAAACTCAAAAGGCACTAAGCCAAATATGAGTCAAACTGGAAAGGTTCAAAACCTTATAATAAATCATCCTAGAACAGATGATTAGTTTTCAAGGCAGATCAAATTTATGTTCTTATTGTGGTTGTCACTTAAGGATAAGTGACGGTATTGTTTTATGACTAAACGCAAGTAAACTCGCGTTAGGGTCCTAGGAAGGTTATAGTCTAGGTTAAAGCATTACTAATAACCTAATTCCCTATAACCATTGGCTCTGATACCAACTTTTCTGTCACACCCCGACCACGTAAAACAACAAAACGTGGCGGAAACGTCGGGGAGTGTTGTAACAGAATCATTGTTTCACAACCATGGAATAAATAGTTTCGTTTTATTGAATTATTGAACTAAATGTTTTGATACAAATTAGATAAATACAACTATTATCCTCCAAGTTTTAAAGTCGCTAAGGCCTTGTCCATTCCTATGTGAGAATACACCAATATCATCAATCAAGCATCATCAACTATTGTACCTGAAACACATGTGAAAATAGGTACGTCAGCATAAAAATGCCGACGAGTACATAGGTTTTGTATGAGTTTCAGATTCATGGCTCGTTTTACATATTGCAATACTTATTTAAAAACCTTGTTTTGAAAAGTATAGTATTGCGACATAAATAACCAACTCAAATCAAATTGGTTATAATTTATAAAAACCTCGTAGCCATGATTCTTAACCCTAAAACATTTGTTTAATTAAATCCAGATTTGTAAATCGTTTATGGAATAAAAACTCGAATAGTATAATATATTGTTGGGAAAAACCTTGTATTACAACTTTGTTTTGTTTACCATTGCCCAAGTGATCTAGACAACGCAACGATGTATAAAGTATTAAAAGCACTTATATATAGGAAGTACCAGCGGCGTATCCACCATGCTTTTAACACATTATACCCGCCCCGTTACCTAATCACTTCCCTAACCCAACGGTTCAAACAGATTCAAACAGTTCGTGTCAATCAACGGTTACAAACGGTTCACATAGTCAAATAGTCACAAATGGTTCACATAGTCAAATGGTTACAAACGGTTCACATAATCCAACGGATCATCTAGTCAACGGTTACAAACGGTTCACATAATCAACGGTTACTAACGGTTCACATAGTCAAATGATTACCAACGGTTCATATGATTAAATGGTTACAACGGTTCAAATGATCATATGGTTACAACGGTTCAAAATGTAAAACAATGTGTCCATATGCTGGATGAGCATATGCGACAAAATGTAGTACATGGAAATCAATGTGCTAGCATGTTAAGTGAACATACATAGCAAAACGTAGTAAAATCATGTACTAATAGTGTACTATTGAACATAGTAAGTATATGATATAAAAACAAGGGATAAACATGAAAGTATCAAGTAGGCACATGTGTTCCACCCCAAAACAGTTTGAAAACAGTAAAAGAGGGGACTATGTACTCACCTGAGGGTGCTTAGAAGTCTTGAACAACAACCAAGCAAAGCTAGAGTGATCAGGGAATCAAACGGCACCCTATATAGGTAACTATGTAAATAACCGGACCTAAATCGGGAGATAGGATAGAATGAGGTTCTATAAATCAAATGAGTAATTGAACTCATATGGTATGATTTAATAGACCCTACATTCTGATTGAAAGGCCTACCTAAGTGCTTTTGACCCGTTTCGACACATTATGGTAACATAAGCTACTATAAGGCGTCGTTAGCGTAAAACTATGTTCGGATGGTAATCTATGTGCTATGTCAAGTCTTACATGCCCAATTATCCCTAAACATGTTACTAAATCAGATTACTTGTCAAAAATGTGTTCACATAGACAAAAATACGGATTTTAGCTTCAAAAGGGCATTTTGGTCATTTCCTATGGGCATACAAGCTAACTAGCAAATGACTAACCGATCCTACGTGATCATAAGGTATAACCTCAGTGGTTATTCCCTATGCAACTATGATCACTAACTAAGCTTGGTCGGATCCTAAAGATTGACCAAACGGGTCGGGTTCAGAAGTGTAAGCGGTTGTTTAGACCGCTTACCTTACGACCCTAAACAAGCACAAACTAATAGTGTCGAGTTAAACATGTCAAAACAGGTTTAACCTACTGATTTGGTATCAAAACAAAGTGTTTTGATACCCTAAAGTAGTTCCGTTGCAAAATGCGTGCTAAAACGCATTTTGACCGAAACTTTGACTCGACACTACAACTAGCTAACGTGGTAATCAGCGGTTATAATCACGAAGGATTATAACTATCGTGATTACAATCACGTTTCAAAGTTCAATTGAACTTTGACTTGACCAATTGATGGTCAAAACCGAAAGTCAAACTGTTGGCCAAACTGTTTGACTTTCTGCACTACATAAGGAAAAAGCAAGAAAAAGAATGAAAGAAGGCTCACAATAGTCCTTGCTATCTTTTCTACAAAGAAGACAAGTCCCAAATCAGTTGAGAGAGCTCCAAAGCAGATAAGAAGGGAGGAAATGAGGAATGAGCAAAGAATGGAGTGAAAGGCCTTGCTATTTATAGTTGTGGTAATGCTCTAGGATCATCACAAGTGGTTTTCTTGGTCATTAAGCATTAAATCACAACCATACATGTGTTTAGGGACAGCTAGCATGCCTTGGAGAGGTGGTAACTTGGTTACCACACAAAGAAATTGCAAGATTGACCCCTGAATTTACAAACTGTTGCTGAAAACAGACTTTCTGCCCAGATGTGACGCTCGCGTAGCGCGACGGCATAGGCAGTAGGTGCTCGCGCTACGCTACCATGTATCAGGTTCAGCAAAGTTTCAAAAATGGCAGAAATGGTCCCTGCACGTGTTTAAAGCCTTTTTCGATGCGTTTAAACCCCGTTAACCTCATTTCAAGGCTCTAAAATGAAGTTAAAGTATAGGGGACTCAAAACATGCTCAAAAACATCTCGGATGTCGGTTCGTTTGGTCGTACGGTCACGTTGTTTGGTTATTTACGACGAAACTCGAACAGACGCGAAAACGATCCAAATTACGCGACGAATGGAATTTTTGCATGGCGATCACTAAAATAAAAATATTTTAGTGTGTACAAAAATTTTGGATGTCCAGATGTGTCCAGAACGTAAGATACGCGCGAAAATGCAAACTTACGCTGTTTTTGACACTTTTAGTCCATGTAAGATCATGTAAGCATGTTTTCGCACACCGAACCTATCAAAGCTTATTTCTAAGCCATTTTTAGGTTATATATGGTATGTTTAACTTATGATCAAGTTCCGGACTGTTCGACACCATACGAATCGGTATAGTTTCGCAGTTTGACACAAATAGTCCCTGCGATTGAACAAACTTGATTTCGGCATACCAAACCATCCAAAACTTATTTCTAAGTTATGTGAAGGTTATTTAAGGTATGTTAAGCCTATTTCACTATTCCGGAGTGTTTGTCGCATTAAACTTGGCTGCGTTTACACACCAGTTTGCGTATAACTTTCCAGAAAGCGATTTAGAGCTTGAAATCGAACGAGAATTGATATGTGCAAACGATACACATATTTATACAGTTCCCAAGTATGAAATACAAAATTTCATTGGTTTGGCATTTGTTTGATGGTCACAGTGACACAGGTGTCACAAAAAACTTCAAAGCCATCATACACAAACACATCCTTACCAAACAAGATGCCAATCTAATCGAATGGCCATCCGATCGGATAACCATCAGATTGACTGGCCATCCGATCGGGTTGCCATCCGGTCAGAGTCCCGGAATAATACCCCAGACATCAATTTGAGTACACGAACCTAGTATTCCAGAATAAGAAACCTTTCAAACGAGATTTCAGGGGTTACCTATATATCCAAGTAGTGTTCCCCACAAAATAAGTAAGTTTTGATTTTATGTTTATATCTCGAATACAATTTACTAACTGTGTGAAGCCTACTGACACATCATTAGTAAGACTTGTTTAAAAACAATTTTGTCTTTACAAATCTCTAGCATGCTGTGATAGTCCACCGATGTACTATCATCTCCTCTTTTTGCAACAAAACTCATTTTCATTTTTCAATTTTTTTAAATTTTTCAAAATTTTAATACTCCCCCTAAAATCAAAATATGTTTCAATTTTGATTTTCTGAAGAAAAATTGAAAACAAACTATACAAGAAACTTGACAACATTATGTGAATTACCTCAATTCACCATTCTCGTGCAAAAAACAATCAGAAATCCCCCTCACAACAAACTATTTTCCCATTATGATTTCAAAACACTTAAGTTTGTTTTAATCAAAATGGTTTTTCCGGAAAAATTAGTTTGTGTTCAAACCATTTGTAGGTTCGGGGTTATCTCATCATCTTGTTTTCTTCAAACCTTTTAAAGATTTATTATTTCCAGTTTGATCATAAACCATCAGTAGAAAATCAAGTACAAATTAATGTCCCTGATTTACCACTTATGAGGCGAAAAATCACCAAAGTGAAATTTCTCAAGAAATGTGCCGATTCATGATCCACGATACCATCTTGGGATCTCCGGCAAGTTAGGTTTTTCTATTTAAACAATTTCACCCAAGCCTGACTGACCTTGGGTGAATTTGAATTCTTGCTCAACAATGGTGGAAAATTTGCATCATCCATTGCTAAACTAGAATTCTCAACTTTTACCTCAACCAATGGCTCCTCTGGTTTTACCATACCAGAATCATTGCCTGAAGGTGGCTTGTCCGACTTTGACCTGTCAGATTCATCGCCGACCTTCTCCTTCTTCTTCTCCTCTTTTGTCCTCAGATTTGTATCCGATGAATTCTTTTTGCTCAACTTTGCAGATGAAGGAGTAGATTCATCAGAACTATTAATCTGTTTGTCCCGTGAACCCGAGGACAAAATCTTCTCGAGATATTCTCTCGCTTTCTTTCTCTTCTTCCCCAGTCGGTCTTTCTGCCCCTGAGAAAGTTTAACTTTCGTCTCTAGAACTTTCGGTTGTTGAACTTTTGGTTCTCGAACTTTTAGTTCTTCGGGCTTGACCTTGACTGGAATTCTTGCCACTTTCTGAGACATAACCCTTGATCTTCCCATAGATCTCCTCGGGCAATCTCGGGCAATATGACCTATGATGTTGCAGTTATAGCACCTCCTGGTCTCATATCTCCAGTACTGGCAATTAACAGCAATGTGTCCATGATAGCCGCAGCTGTAACACATTCTGTTATCGTACCAGTTATCACCGTTGTACCAAACACTCAAGTCGTAACACTGTTTGGCCTGGTGATATTCCTTCCTCAACTTTGCTGGATTTGACGCTTTAGCACTGTGGTCTGACCTGCACCACTTATTACCAACATTTTTTGAGTTTTCATTTTTTATTTTTTGTAAATTTTGTTTTTGATTGGATGATCGATCCGATGAGCTTTTATTATCTTTTTGTTTCTGTTCTGCTTTCTTCTTCAAAGGCTTTTGCTTAGAACATTCACCTTTTTCGGTCGATTGCAAAACAGTTTTCTGAAATTTTTCTTTTAAAAACAATTTTTGTTTTTCTTTTTTAACATTTTCATCATCGGATGCATCATCACAATCTTCAACTTTGACAGAGTCAAAGTTTGTGACACAGTCACTTATTGGAACAGAGTTGATTGGTTTTGGACAAGGAATATTCAACTTGTCAGATGACTTCACAAAACCGATCAATTTCTTTTCAAGTTCTTCGATCTTGACTCTTGAATTCTCAGCTTCACTTTCAAGCCGAGAGATTTTTTCAAGATGAGACTTGATTGTTTTTTCATTTTCATTTTTCAAATTTTCAAGAACAGTCTTTTCATTTTCCTAAATTTTTATCTGTTCCTGAAATTTTGATTCACTGGCTTTCAGGTTTTTGTTTTCAAGCTTGATCCAGAAATCCTCATCTTCTGACGATTTCTGTTTGTTTTCAAAAACCTTTATATTTTCTTTCAACTTCCTGTTTTCAAATGTCAAACTGTCCAAACCACCCAACAGTTTGTCATTTTCTGCCTTCAACTTCTCACAACTTTCTTGAATCAAAAGAATCTGTTTTTCATCAGCCTGCTTCTCTTCTCTCAACTTCTTGATTTCTAATGCCAAACTTTCCGCGTCTTTGACAAGTTTGTCATTATCCGTCTTGAAGTTGTCGCATTTTGAGCATGCTGATGCAGAACTTGAATACTCAGACTTTACAAATTCTTCATTCTTTGGAGTATCCTTTGTTTCCTTCTTGTATGTACCTGCACAAACAATTTTTACAAAATCAAGAGGTTTTAAATTTTCATCAATATAACATCCTCTTTTATAATCATATCTCATGTTATGTTTTGCACCATAACATATACAGATTCTCTTATCAATCTCAGTAATCACATCCAAATTGATTTTATCTAAATTTCCCAGATTCAGTTTTTCTAGATTCTCTTTTACTCTATTCATCAATATCTTCTTTTTATCGAGATTTTTATAATAACGTTTTTGAAGTTTATTGATGAAATCAGATGGATGCAATTTCGAGAATTTAGGTTTTTGTTTTAACTCCTTTAAAACATCATCCCATTCAGCAGGTAAAGCAGCCTCCAACTTCAATATCTGCTCAGTATCTGTCAAATTTATATCAAATGATTTTAACTTCTCTATCATGTAATCGAATCTTTTTTCCATCTCTTTCAAACTCTCATTTTGTTGACAAGAAAAATTTTCAAGTCGAAGAGTCCAAACATGTTTATCATCTTGATTGAAAATCCTCGTACGATATCTCCCAAATTCATTTATCTTTCCAACAAACTCATTCTCCTTTTCGTCAAATATCATCGTCATTTTTCAAAATATCCAACACGTATTAGTTGACTAATAAGCGAAACAACTGTTGATCAGATAAGCGGTCCGAGTGAGTTTCAAATAAGCGGTCCAAAATCTTGTTCAGATAAGCGATTCAAATCACTAAACCAAATCAGCGGTCCAGCTACTATTCGTTCGAGCGAGTCAAAGATTATCCGTTCGAATTAACGATCCAAGACCTTGTCCCTGATTTGTACGAATAAGCGGTCCAGCAGTGTCCGAAAGAGCGGTTCAACTCCTGTTCGAACGAGCGGTTCCAACAGTTGATTTTGGAGCGATTCAAGAGTAATCCGACCGAATGAGCGGTTCTCAATTCGTCCGGATGAGCGGTTCAAGAGTAATCCGACTGAATGAGCGGTTCTCCAATGTACAGATTAGCGGTCCAAAGATGTCCGAATGGGCGGTCCAAGAACAACTCGACCGAATGGACGGTTCAAGTTCTGTCCGGATGAGCGGTTCCAAACGTAATTTCGAGCGGTTCCAGACCAAAATTTCGAGCGGTTTCAACAATGTTCAGAAACACGGTCCACTTTCAAACATCATTTTGACCCTTAAAAACTTTGAATTTTGATCTAAAACTTTCCAGGGTTTGTCACGGTACTATATCGCACAATCTCTGAGATTTTGATCAAATTCCGACCGTGAAATCTTTCCGAATTAGAAAAAGAAGGTGTAGAAGTGAGAATTTCGAGCGAAAATCGAGCTAAACAGCAAGAACTCTTCCTCCTGAGCTCTGATACCACTTGTAGGACCGGTTTTGGCACCGTTCGATTGCGTAACGAACGTTTCACGTGCGGAATCCGTGAACGAACGTGACCGAACACACGATAACGTACTTTTAACGTGATTCCATTGCTAACTTTGACAAGATTGATACAAGAATCACAACTTTACAGCTTTCTCTCTCTACTTTCTCTCTCTAGAAAGTCTTCTCCAAGTCTCCTCTCTAAATCTCTTCTAAAAGTCTTCCAAAAGTCTCTAAAAGTCTAACTAAAAATATGACATAACTCCTATATATATGGTCAAGGCAACTTAGTGAAAGTTCTCACTAATTACAAGTTTGCCACCTTGCCATTTCTAACTAAATATGACAAAATGCACTTGATTTCTTCTCGGTTTTTCACTATGACTCGGATTGACCGGATTGACGAAGGCGATAGACAAAATATGCATCAACAATCTCCCCCTTGGATATTGCCGTAGTCAATCTCGTAGTGAAACTCGTAACGACTTGTCTTTCTCTCTCTCTAAGACTCGAACAAAGATGTAGTCGACAGACAACTGCACCAACAATTACCATCCGACACTTGGCATTTTTGCACCGCTTTTCGCGCCGCTTATCGTTTATGCTATCGTTAACTATTCAGGCTAACCTCTCTCAACACTCCCTTCAATCCAAGAGAGTGTTTACTTGTTAAGCACAATCTGTGAGTATACTCGATCCTTTTTTGCTTTACGCACTTTTTGGTGTTACATACGTTATCGATATTCAAATCACATCAATCACACAATGCAAACACTATTTATACGCCAACCGTTATTGCATGTTACATGTTATTTGATGAATGCTTGTATGTTATGTTAACACAGTGATTGTTGCCTGACAACTTAGCAATGATAGTACTATAGTTTGGACTCAACACCTGTCGTGGACTGGGGTTGTTAAGGGCTTTACTTCACGTGTCCCAGTGGGGATATGTGTTGCGCATTCTACAACTCGCAGTCACGTCTGTGCATATTTCTCTGTCGATAACCTACTTGCCTTCACTTTGTACATGTTACTTGCTGGTTATGCGTAAACTATTTCGAACTCTATTATGCACTATCAAACTTATATACTCACCTTTACACTATGTGTATTGACCTTTATTTTAACGTATGTGACATGTGTTTAGGATGCTATTTGCTAGGATGCTGTGTTTTTCCTGCTTCTGTGGAACCAAGTAGGATGGAGTCTAGGAACGAAGACAATTTATTTATTTTGAATCTGAGTTGTCGGAACATGTTTTTGTTTGGAGAATATCTATGTTTGTAATAATTAGATTACTCAATGGGTTATGGTATGGGACATAATATTAACTATTTGGTAATTTAGTCATTATGGAATTTCTGTTGACAATCTGTTTCGCTCAGTGCCATGCCCCGATGTTTCCGTCATCGGTTGGGGTGTGACAGATTGGTATCAGAGCCATAACTATAGGGAATTAGGCGAGACGCGACCTAGTCCGGGTCGATGTCTTAGAAAAGACCTAGTCTTTAGTCTAAGTACCAACAGACCGTCTTGTGCGAACCTGTTAGGGGTTTCGTACGAGCTTATTGCTATTTCTTGATCGCCTCACACTCACGCTATACTATCACACTACCTTTCCTAAGGTAGTCGCACTTCACTGTTTTAAAAAATGAGCGAGTGATTAGATCGAGATTAGGTGTGAAAATCGCAAACTCTCAATTAAATGGCTTGTTCGACCCACAATGTTATCTATAAACAGGAGAATTTGCGTTGAATCAGGAGTGAAATCCGCACTTTAACGCAGATTTTCTTCTCTATTTTATCAAAACAGGAACTAAGGGTGAAACCCAAACGTTGATGACTTGTTCCGTTCGCATTTTGGTTTTACGAAACTCCCACCAAAGTCTCGACGGACTCCAACGACTTGAAGCACCACTGTAGCTGGAAGGATGCGTGCCATTCGCCCAAAGTCGAGACAAGAGCACAATCTTGAAAGCCAAAGTGTGTGCCAAAAGTCCTTGTGAATAGTCGAACCACTTTGGTTAGTCAACGTCTATCTAGCCGAGACACTCTATACTCGATTTCAAATTCGCAATCGCTGATTTTATGAGTTCTCGATCCTGAGCCCGCAACTGCTGACTCTGATATTTTGCCGATTTTATGTGAAATTTTACGTGCTTTATGTGGTTTTATTTGTTTATGTGTTTCGATTTTGGTAGTTTATTCGCTTTTCGCTCTCGCTTTGATCGACACACACACAACTCGCACTGCACATCTATCTCAATACGCTAACAAATTGTTGCTACTTATGGATGATCACATGTTATGTTACTCGCTTATGCCATACTACTCGCTGTGTGCTCGCTAACCGCAATCGCTATTCTCGAACCCGCGAACTTTGAATGATAGGTTTCTGTATTCTGACTGCCTCATGTGCTTATGTGCTTCTATGCTTTACGTGCTTTTGTGACATATGTGCTCCTACGTGCTTATGTGTTCTGTGGTTATGTGATTATGTAATTATGTGCTTGTACAATAGACGTGTTCCTGTGCTTTATATAAGTAGCTTTTGGCGTTTCGCTAGACCATGTTAGGCATAATCGAAATAACGTTTTGAATCCTATGGTGATGTCTGTTGCAGACAATGTCGTCATTTGGATCTCTTCATTCGCACTCAGCTTGCCGCAACCACGATGACAAATGCATCACCTCTCTGGTCGCTAAGCAGATAGCGAAAGTCATCCCCCAGATCGTCAGTGAATTGAACGAAAACACTAGTAAATCGTCTGAAGAGTCCCGAACAGATTCGCCAAAGTCCGCTTTTAGCTTCAAGCAGTTCAAAGCTTGAAGACCAAAAGAATTTACTGGCGAATATGGTCCTACGGCCATGTTTCAATGGTTCGATTCGATTGAAGTCACCCTGCGTCAGAGCAACTGTCCTGACAATCTTCGAACTGTTAACGACACCGGCGTCTTCCAGTCCCGCGCTTTAGACTGGTGGACGGCCGAGAGAAACAAGAGAGGAAATGACACAGCTTATGGATTGACGTGGGATGAGTTGAAGGATCTGATGATGAAAGAGTTCTGCCTTCCCCATGAACTCCAAAAGCTGGAGGACGAGTTCTGGCATCTGAAGCAGAAGGATGGTGATAACGCTGCTTTAATTGCTCGCTTCAAGCAGCTCAACATAATCTGTCCAAACCAAGTTAAGACGCCTGAGATCACCATCAAGAAATACATCTGTGCTCTTCCGGATTGTGTCGCTGATTTCGTCCAAGCTGCCAACACGTCAACCATCGAGGAAACTTTTCTACTTGCTGCTGAGATCAATGATAAGCGAGTTAAGGCTGGTGTCTGGGACAAAGCCTCGAAGAATTGCGCTGAAGCCGCCGCCGCTCCTCAGTCATCAAAGTCCTCTCGTCGCAAGAGGAAGAACAACAACAACAGTAGCAAAAATTGCGCTGTCACTACTGCTGCCCCGCTCCAATCAGTTCCAGCTCAACCGCAGCCCCAACACTGACAAGCTGCAGCACCAGTTACCTATGCACCGCCGGCCAAGCATGCATATACTGGTCCCCACCCTGCTTGCCCAACATGTACCTATCATCATCCATTGGGAATCGCCTGCAGATACTGCGTCCATTGCAACATGTACGACCATTTCACCGCCAACTGCCGTACAGGTCCCCGTCATACTACAGCTCCAGCACAAGGCCCCGCTCCGGCTCATCAAGCTCTACTCCCCGCTCCTCAAGGCCAACAAGCGGCTCCTGCACCCGCAGTCCATGCTAGAGCTTGCTTCGCGTGTGGTGATCCGAACCACTTTGCGAACATGTGCTCGAACCAAGTGGTGAAGCAAGAGCCACAGTAGCAGCAACCTTAGCAACAACAACAACAACTGCAACAACAGGAGCAGCAGCAGCCAGCACCACGCAGACGCACCTTCAACATCAATGTCCGCCAAGCTCAAGCCGACAACAATGTTGTCACACCCCCAAAATCCACCCGCGGAGTATCACCGCTTGGAGGCGTGACTGACCAGGATCAAGCCACCAATCATATTGAACAATACAAATAAGTAATTAAAACCAAACGCAATATAATTGGTGTTTCAAAATAAACCAAACATGTTTAAGAAATCAGCGGAAGCATAGTAATGTTTAAATAACCAAAACGTAGTTTAAAGTTCAAATGTTAAGCATAGGACATGACAGTCCATATCCACAACGACTTGTCCTCCTCGTGCAAGCTCCATAAGCATCTAACGACCTGCAAGGCATGTAACAACGAGTCAACAACAAAGTTGAGCCAGTTCACAGTTGGTATTCATTGTTAAGTTATTTAAAAAATCATGAGTTCGTTCGTAAGTTATAGTTATCCCGTTTTTCCCTGTTTCCCAATCACATTCATAGCTGGTGGGGGTTTCCCCATGTTAACCACTAGACCTGTTTACCATATCGACCACTGACTAAAGTAAGTTGGTGCCCTGACGTCAATGTCTATCATCATTGACAAGTGCCCAGGTCCATTAGTTCACGCCCGTCCTCTGCGGCAAGATGTGAGGCTTGTCAAACCTAAATAGTGCTATCTAACTAATGACCCGCTCGCCATTGGCCCGGCGATTAAGTCGATATAAAAATGAGGGACTTAATGATAGAGTTTTGGTCTAGAATCCATGTTGTCACCCTTCAGTAAAGAGGGTGTGTACGTGTTCCAAACCAGGAGATCACGCAATTTCCAATGAAATCCTTATCACATGTTGTCATCCTTCAAGTAAGAGGGTGTGTACGTGTTCCAAACCAGGATATCACGCGGTGATGGTTTAAATCCTATACCCATTCCCAAACCCTTAGGAATCCCATGCCTTGTGAAAGTGTGAACTCACCTTAGTTTGCTCAGTATGCTGAATTACGTGCTCACAATTAATCAGTCAAGGCCTATAGTATGCACGTATACACAATCAGTTCATGTTCGCCCTGTTTTCACATAAGTTAGAATCACAGAATGCATGCAAGGTAGTGACCACTGATTTCAACACATAACAGTTATACAACTTATTCATATTCACAGTTTACATGTATGCTTCTTAGTCATGAATAACAGTTAAGTGTATGGATCAAAATCTAATCATAATTGATATCATCAACAGGCAAGAATTTACATGTACTCATTCATTATCATAGTTGTTTCAGGACTACAGTCTGCTTGCGACACTTATGGGCGGCGAAACTCCAAACGGCGAAACTCCTTGAGTTTCGTCGAGATATCAGGTGGCAAAACCTTTGGTGTTTCATCGAGATTCCATGTGATGAAACCTTTAGTGTTTCGTCGAGAATGTGAGGGACGAAACTCCCCTATGTTTCGTCGACATGTGTGTTTCGTCAACAGGTATAGGTTACGTCGCATCAGCAGTTGACCACACCCACAGAACCCTAATTACATCGTAACAGTTGATCATCAACATCAAACCTAGCGACGGATTGTTACCAGATTGTTGACATATACATGACTATTACACATATTCATTTAACCATCCAAAATAAGTGGCATCATGATTTACAACATCAACATAGTATGAACTATGAACATAAACAAATACAAATCTCAAACATCTGATCTAGTCTCATGGATTAACAACAGAATATCGAACCCTACTGTTTATCATTCCATCATCTAAGCATCACATTGCAGGTTATCGAATCCACCATTACAAGTATCCTTCTCATCAACAACAAAATCCCGATATACATACTCATCGTGACAATCATCATAAATCAGTCAATGAAATCAAGTTATGATAACAAGCATTTACACAAATAATCTAATAATTTGATCGAGTCGGGTTATCATAAAACTAACCGGATGTGCGATGGGTTAAGCAAGAACTTCTAGAGAGAGAGGATAGTTGCCGTCAAGTTGTTTTGAGAGAGAAAGCCTAGGGTTTCACGAATGGTGGTGTGTGTGCATTATATAGTGTAACTGTCATTTCGATTGGGCTTTACTTGGGCCGAAACCCACTATGGTGAAACTCTCTAGTTTCGTCGAAAGATGAATGGCGAAACCCCAAGGTTTTGTGAGGGACTTGATGAAACTCCATACGTTTTGACGTGGTGTGTATGTGGCTCACAAGGTTTTGTTGATTGTGGGTTTATGAGTTCAAACAGTTAATAAATTTCTAACATTCGTTAATCAAACAGAAACACTATAACTCAAGCATAATCAAGCATATACATTTACAAAGCAAACAAGTTTTGCAAATACAGTTGTGAAACAAATAACGTGTCGAGGAAAGACCTTGAAAACTTGAGTTGTCACATTATCCCCAACTTGAAAGAAATTTCGTCCCGAAATTTAGCACGTGGTTACTGAGGAAGCTAGTTGTGTTGTGTTGTTTCCTGGTTTTCCTGGGGTGTCACATCATCCCCCTGTTGGTTTGGAATTTCGTCCCGAAATTCCGCAGTAGCTTCAGCCTTAGTAGTGGTTGCACTGTTCCCGAACAACTGGGGATACTTGAGTTTCATTTGGTCTTCTCGTTCGCAGGTGAACTCTGGGCCACGACGAAAGTTCCAACGAATTCGAACAAGAGGTATTCTGGTGTGCTTGAGAACCATAACGTCTCGGTTTGTGATTTCAACTGGTTCCTCGACAAATCGAAACTGATCGTCGATAGTGAGCTCCTTCAAAGGAACTATAAGGGTCTCATCTCACAGACACTTCTTCAGATTTGACACGTGAAATACGTTGTGAACTCCACTGAATTATGCGGGTAGGTTTAGTTTGTAGGCCACTTTGCCTATTTTCTCTATGATTTCGAAAGGTCCGACATAACGCGGATTGATTTTGCCTCGTTTACCAAAACGAACTACACCTTTCCAAGGTGAGACTTTGATTAGCACTCGATCCCCAACCTAGAACTCGAGTGGTTTCCTACGCTTATCAGCGTAGCTTTTCTGACGATCACGAGCGGCCGCCATTCGTTGTCGTATCTGTGCAATCCTTTCCGTTGTGTCTACTACCAGTTCTGGACCCGTGATTTGGCTGTCACCAACTTCTGCCCAGCAAAGAGGTGATCAGCATTTACGTCCGTACAATGCCTCAAACGGAGCGGCCTGAATACTAGTATGGTAACTGTTGTTATACAAAAACTCCACCAACGGGAGATGTTTTTTTCCAGCCGTTCCCAAAATCAATCACACATGCCCTAAGCATGTTTTCAAGGGTTTGGATGGTGCGCTTAGACTGCCCATCCGTATGTGGATGGTACGCTGTGCTCATGTCTAGACGTGAGCCAAAGGGCTTGTGCATTGCTTGCCACAGTTCAGAAGTAAATCGCGCATCACGATCAGAAATAATGGGGGTTGGCACCCCGTGCCTCGAAACCACTTCCTTTAAGTAAACGTCTGCTAAAGTAGAGAACTTGTCTGTTTCTTTCATAGCCAAAAAGTGTGCAGACTTAGTTAATCGATCCACTATCACCCAAATAGTGTCATTTCCATGTTGAGATCTAGGCAGGCCAGTAACGAAATCCATGGAAATTTTCTCCCATTTCCATTGTGGTATTTCTGGTTGTTGAAGTAGGCCCGACGGTTTCTGATATTCAGACTTGACCCTTGCACAAGTCAAACATTTGCTGACGTAAGTTGCTATGAGGGCTTTCATGCTAGGCCACCAGTATGTAGTCTTTAAGTCATGGTACATCTTATCCGAACCAGGATGTACTGAGTAACGAGACTTATGTGCTTCATCCATCACCAGTTCGCGTAAATTTACAAAAAGTGGAACCCAGATGCGCCCTGTAACGTAGTAAGCGCCGTCTTCCTTTTGTTCTTATCGTTTCCTTGATCCACGTAGGGACTCCGCCCTGATGTTCTCTACTTTCAACGGTTCAACCTGAACATCTCGTATCTGAGCAGGAAGACTAGATTGGATGGTGAGTTGTAATGCATGCACGCGTTTAGGTGTAGTATCCTTTCGACTGAGGGCGTCGGCCACAACATTGGCCTTGCCCGGATGGTACTTGATCGCGCATTCGTGGTCATTCAAGAGCTCAACCTATCGATGTTGTCGCATGTTTAATTCCTTCTGTTTGAAAATATGCTCGAGACTCCTGTGATCGGTGAAAATGGTGCACTTCGTACCGTACAGGTAATGTCTCCATATATTGAGTGCGAAAACAATCTTAAGTTTGCGCGATGCATAAGCAATGACTTTATCCCGTTGCATCAACACACAACCAAGACCCTAAATTGACGCGTCACAATAAACCACGAAATCGTCTGTGCCCTCTGGCAATGAGAGAATAGGTGCGCTACAAAGTCTATCCTTTAAGTTCTGAAATGCTGATTCCTGTGCATTACCCCAACGATAGGTGACGCCCTTCTACGTTAGTGAGGTGAGAGGTTGTGCAATCTTGGAGAAATCCTTGATGAACCTTCTGTAGTAGCCCGCCAAACCCAAGAATTGGCGGATTTCTGTTTGTGTACGGGGTGCAGGCCAGTTCTTGATCGAGTCTACTTTGGATGGATCAACATGAATCCCATCCTTGTTTACCACATGGCCTAGGAAGTGGACTTCATGAAGCGAAAAGTCGCATTTTGAAAACTTGGCGTACAACTGTTCTGTTCGAAGGAGTTCTAAGATAAGCCGAAGATGGTGCTCTTGTTCCTCCTGACTCTTAGAATAGATCATGATGTCGTTGATGAATACAATAACAAATTTATCCAGATAGGGCTTCCACACTCTGTTCATAAGATCCATAAAGACCGCAGGCGTGTTCGTCAATCCAAAAGGCATAACCAAGAACTCATAATGCCCATAACGAGTCCTGAATGTTGTCTTAGAGATATCCTCGTCTCGAACTCTCAGTTGATGGTATCCTGGCCTCAGGTCAATCTTCGAGTAGTAGCTCGACCCTTGCAGCTGATCGAACAAGTCATCAATGCGTGGAAGTGGATAGCGATTCTTTACAGTCACCTTGATAAGTTCGCGGTAGTCAATACACATTCTAAAGGTACCGTCTTTCTTCTTCACAAATAATACTGGAGCTCCCCAAGGCGAACAGCTAGGATGAATAAAACCCTTATCCAAGAGCTCTTGCAGTTGTGTGGACAGTTCTTCAAGTTCTGATGGAGCTAAACGATAAGGTGCGCGAGCTATAGGCGCTGCTCCAGGAGCTAGCTTGATTTGAAATCAACTTGCCGATGAGGCGGAAGACCAGGTAATTCCTTAGGGAATACCTTAGGAAAGTCACGTACCATCGAAAAATCTTCAATCCTCTTCTCTTTCTTCGAGGTGTCAGTAACGAGGGCTAGAATAGCAGCGTGGCCCTTTCGTAAACACTTCTGAGCCTTAAGAAAAGAAATGATGCCAACAACAGCACCACTCTTGTCGCCATGAATCACTAAAGGTTCTTCACCAGAACGAGGAATGCGGGCGATCTTCTCCATGCAAAGAATCTCTGCTCGATGTTGAGATAGCCAATCCATACCAATAACGATGTCGTAACTACCCAGAACGATAGGAATGAGGTCGATAGAGAAGGTCTGACCAGCTAAGATTAGATTACAACCCTTAACTACGTGTGTGGCTTCAAGACTTTTACCGTTTGCTAGTTCTACCATGTGCTTGGTGTTCAAAAGTGTTGGGGTACGTTTAAGCATTTGACTAACCTTTAGAGACACATAACTGGTATCGACACCGAATCAAATAAAACAGTAACAAAGAAGTCATCCAAAAGAAACTTACCCATCACCACGTTGGGATCATTCCTCGCGTCACCCTGACCTATCACAAAGGCTCGACCCCTGGCACCGTTGTTACCATTGTTTCCCCCATTATTGTTTTCGTTTCCCTGATTGTTGTTGTTCCGCCTCTGATTCAGCTGGGGGTAGTCTCTTTTGAAGTGGCCTTCAGCACCACACTGAAAACATCCTTTGTTATTACCCTGCTGCTGTTGTTGCTGATGACGCTGATTCTGTGGAGCTTGCTGTTGGTTCTGTTGTCGCTGATTTGCAGGGTAGAGACTCCTGCAATCCTTGGCCGCATGGCCAGGTTTGTTACACCTCTGACAAGTGCCCCTAGTACACGCTCCGCTATGATGGAAACCACAACGATTGCACTTGGGGTGGTTCCCCTTGTACCCACTCTGCCATTGACGACAAGAAGATTGCTGACCAGGGCTCTTGTAGTTGTCAGTCTTTCGCTGCTGAGACTGAGCTGATGTCGAACCCTTGTTTGAGACTCCATCACATTTGCGCTTGTTGTCGTTGGGGGCATCAGAAGTAGTAGTAGTAGTAGTAGTAGCAATACGCTTGGGCAGCCTGCTCTGCTCGACTGCCTGATCAGTATGACGATGAGCCAAACAGATGATCTGCTAGATGGTGCCAAGATTAGCTGAGGTCACGTGACTCTGGATTTCTGGCATTAACCCTTTAAGGTACAGCTCAATTCGCTTGATAGGAG
This sequence comes from Helianthus annuus, assembly GCF_002127325.2. Taxonomy (NCBI): domain Eukaryota; kingdom Viridiplantae; phylum Streptophyta; class Magnoliopsida; order Asterales; family Asteraceae; genus Helianthus; species Helianthus annuus. Next base: position 118,850,920 of record NC_035443.2, read on the forward strand.
GATCTACCATGGTAGGACACAAGATTGCCAGCTCATTTGACCTTTTCGTATACGCTTCGATTTCTGACCCGTCATCTTTAAGTTGAAGAACTCCACTTCCAGCTTGTGGATGTCATCACGGTTGCAGTATTCCTCTTTGATCAAATCCTTGAAGTCATTCCATGGGGTGGCATTAGCAGCAACAATCCCCAGCATTTGAACCTGAGCGTTCCACCACGTGAGCGCTACACCTTCGAGAGTACCAGTAGCATATTTCACCATACGAGCCTCAGGGCATTCACACATCTCGAAAACAGACTTGAGCTTCTCGAACCAGTGGAGGAGACCTACAGCTCCTTCAGTGCCGTTGAAAGTAGTAGGTCGGCAATCCATAAAAGTTTTGGAAGTACACGCAGGAGGCTGAGCATGTTGACCTGTCGTGTGTGTAAGAAGAAACAGTGTTAAGCACAAGTGTTGGTTTAAGAGAGTAGGATCTAAAGATCCTAGGTTAAGTTGCAATGGCAGGTTATACCTCCTGCCTGAGCGGCTGCGAGTGCTGCAGTAACTTGTTCATTGATTAGAGCTGTCAGCTGGGCTTGAGTTAGGTTAACACGTCCACTCATGATCTTCATATCAAAAGAAACATGAGTGAGAGAGGTTCGCGAAAGTGCGATGACAGAAGAGAGTAAGCACACATGTGTTTTCAAACAATAGTTGTTACGTTCATCTAAGCATACAATGAGCAATGTACTATGAAATTAGCAAGTAGGCAACATAAACATAAATCATATCACCTATAGTGTTGAGCCTTGCACGTGGAGCGAAGCGTCGTTGTGGATCGTTGAGCACTGTACAGGTTATAGTTTGGTTTACCAAAAAGTTTTCCCCCTTTCTAAAACCAAGTTCACTATAACAATGGCTCTGATACCAATCTGTCACACCCCCAAAATCCACCAGCGAAGTATCACCGCTTGGAGGCGTGACTGACCAGTAATTAAAACCAAATACAATATAATTGGTGTTTCAAAATAAACCAAACATGTTTAAGAAATCAGCGGAAGCATAGTAATGCTTAAATAACCAAAACGTTGTTTAAAGTTCAAATGTTAAGCATAGGACATGACAGTCCATATCCCACAACGACTTGTCCTCCTCGTGCAAGCTCCATAAGCATCTAACGACCTGCAAGGCATGTAACAACGAGTCAACAACAAAGTTGAGCGAGTTCACAGTTGGTGTTCATTGTTAAGTTGTTTCAAAAACCATGAGTTCGTTCGTAAGTTATAGTTATCCCGTTTTTCCCTGTTTCCCAAACACATTCATAGCTGGTGGGGGTTTCCCCATGTTAACCACTAGACCTGTTTACCATATCGACCACTGACTAAAGTAAGTTGGTGCCCTGACATCAATGTCTATCATCATTGACTAGTGCCCAGATCCATTAGTTCACGCCCGTCCTCTGCGGCACGGTGTGAGGCTTGTCAAACCTAAATAGCGCTATCTAACTAACGACCCGCTCGCCATTGGCCCGACGATTAAGTCGATATAAAAATGAGGGACCTAATGAAAGAGTTTTGGTCTAGAATCCATGTTGTCACCCTTCAGTAAAGAGGGTGTGTACGTGTTCCAAACCAGGAGATCACGCAATTTCCATATAAATCCTTATCACATGTTGTCACCCTTCAAGTAAGAGGGTGTGTACGTGTTCCAAACCAGGATATCACGCGGTGATGGTTTAAATCCTTTACCCATTCCCAAACCCTTGGGAATCCCATGCCTTGTGAAAGTGTGAACTCACCTTGGATTGCTCGATATGCTAAATTACGTGCTCACAATTAATCAGTCAAGGCCTATAGTATGCACGTATACACGATCAGTTCATGTTCGCCTTGTTTTCACATAAGTTAGAATCATAGAATGCATGCAAGGTAGTGACCACTGATTCAACACATAACAGTTATACAACTTATTCATATTCACAGTTTACATGTATGCTTCTTAGTCATGAATAACAGTTAAGTGTACGGATCAAAATCTAATCATAATTGATATCATCAACATGCAATAATTTACATATATTCATTCATTATCATAGTTCTTTCAGGACTACAGTCTGCATGTGACACATATGGGCGGCGAAACTCCAAACGGCGAAACTCCTTGAGTTTCATCGAGATATCAGGTGGTGAAACCTTTGGTGTTTCGTCGAGATTCCATGTGACGAAACCTTTAGTGTTTCGTCGAGAATGTGAGGGACGAAACTCCCCTATGTTTCATCGACGTATGTGTTTCGTCAACAGGTATAGGCTACGTCGCATCAGCAGTTGACCACACCCACAGAACACTAATTACATCGTAACAGTTGATCATCAACATCAAACCTAGCGACGGATTGTTACCAGATTATTCACATATACATGACTATTACACATATTCAGTTAGCCATCCTAAATAAGTGGCATCATGATTTACAACATCAACAGAGTATGAACTATGAACATAAACAAATACAAATCTCAAACATCTGATCTAGTCTCATGGATTAACAACAGAATATCGAACCCTACTATTTATCATTCCATCATCTAAGCATCACATTGCAGGTTATCGAATCCACCATTACAAGTATCCTTCTCATCAACAACAAAATCCCGATATACATACTCATCGTGACAATCATCATAAATCAATCAATGAAATCAAGTTATGATAACAAGCATTTACACAAATAATCTAATAATTTGATCGAGTCGGGTTATCATAAAACTAACCGGATGTGCGATGGGTTAAGCAAGAACTTCTAGAGAGAGAGGATAGTTGCCGTCAAGTTGTTTTGAGAGAGAAAGCCTAGGATTTCACGAATGGTGGTGTGTGTGCATTATATAGCGTAACTGTCATTTCGATTGGGCTTTACTTGGGCCGAAACCCACTATGGCGAAACTCTCTAGTTTCGTCGAATGATGAATGGCGAAACCCCAAGGCTTCGTGAGGGAGTTGATGAAACTCCATACGTTTCATCGTGGTGTGTGTGTGGCTCACAAGGTTTCGTTGATTGTGGGTTTATGAGTTCAAATAGTTAATAAATTTCTAACATTCGTTAATCAAACAGAAACGTTATAACTCAAGCATAATCAAGCATATACAATTACACAGCAAACAAGTTTTGCAAATACAGTTCTGAAACAAATAACGTGTCTAGGAAAGACCTTGAAAACTTGAGTTGTCACATTATCCCCAACTTAAAAGAAATTTTGTCCCGAAATTTAGCATGTGGTTACTGAGGAAGCTAGTTGTGTTGTGTTGTTTCCTGGTTTTCCTGGGGTGTCACATCATCCCCCGTTAGTTTGGAATTTCGTCCTGAAATTCCGCAGTAGCTTCAGCCTCAGTAGTGGTTGCACTGTTTCCGAACAACTGGGGATACTTGAGTTTCATTTGGTCTTCTCGTTCGCAGGTGAACTCTGGGCCACGATGGGAGTTCCAACGAACTTGAACAAGAGGTATTCTAGTGTGCTTGAGTACCTTAACGTCTCGGTCTGTGATTTCAACTGGTTCCTCGACGAATCGCAACTGAGCGTCGATAGTGAGCTCCTTCAAAGGAACTATAAGGGTCTCATCTGACAGACACTTCTTCAGATTTGACACATGAAATACGTTGTGAACTCCACTGAGTTCTGCGGGTAGGTTTAGTTTGTAGGCCACTTTGCCTATTTTCTCTATGATTTCGAAAGGTCCGACATAACGCGGATTGAGTTTGCCTCGTTTGCCAAAACGAACTACACCTTCCCAAGGTGAGACTTTGAGTAGCACTCGATCCCCAACCTGGAACTCGAAAGGTTTCCTGCGCTTATCATCGTAGCTTTTCTTACGATCACGAGCGGCCGCCATTCGTTGTCGTATCTGTGCAATCCTTTCCGTTGTGTCTACTACCAGTTCTGGACCCATGATTTGGCTGTCACCAACTTCTGCACAACGAAGAGGTGATCGGCATTTACGTCCGTACAATGCCTCAAACGGAGCGACCTGAATACTAGTATGGTAACTGTTGTTATACGAAAACTCCACCAACGGGATATGTTTTTCCCACCCGTTCCCAAATTCAAACACACATGCCCTAAGCATGTCTTCAAGGGTTTGGATGGTGCGTTCAGACTGCCCATCCGTCTGTGGATGGGACGCTGTGCTCATGTCTAGACGTGAGCGAAAGGACTTGTGCATTGCTTGCCACAGTTCAGAAGTAAATCGCGCATCACGATCAGAAATAATGGAGGTTGGCACCCCATGCCTCGAAACCACTTCCTTTAAGTATACGTCTGCTAAAGTAGAGAACTTTTCTGTTTCTTTGATAGCCAAAAAGTGTGCAGACTTAGTTAATCGATCCACTATCACCCAAATAGTGTCATTTCCACGTTGAGATCTAGGCAGGCCAGTAATAAAATCCATGGAAATTTGCTCCCATTTCCATTGTGGTATTTCTGGTTGTTGAAGTAGGCCTGACGGTTTCTGATATTCAGACTTGACCCTTGCATAAGTCAAACGTTTGCTGACGTAAGTTGCTATGTGGGCTTTTATGCTAGGCCACCAGTATGTAGTCTTTAAGTCGTGTTACATCTTATCCGAACCAGGATGTACTGAGTAACGAGACTTATGTGCTTCATCCATCACCAGTTCGCGTAAATTTCCAAAAAGTGGAACTCAGATGCATCATGTAACGTAGTAAGCGTCGTCTTCCTTTTGTTCTAATCGTTTCCTTGATCCACATAGGGACTCCGCCCTGATGTTCTCTGCTTTCAACGCTTCAACCTGAGCTTCTCGTATCTGAGCAGGAAGACTAGATTGGATGGTGAGTTGTAATGCTATGCGTTTAGGTGTAGTATCCTTTCGACTAAGGGCGTCGGCCACAACATTAACCTTGCCTGGATGGTACTTGATCGCGCATTTGTAGTCATTTAAGAGCTCGACCCATCGACGTTGTCGCATGTTTAATTCCTTCTGTTTGAAAATATGCTTGAGACTCCTATGATCCGTGAAAATGGTGCACTTGGTACCATATAGGTAATGTCTCCATATCTTGTGTGCGAAAACAACAGCTCCCAGCTCCAGGTCGTGTGTAGTGTAATTCTTTTCGTGAATCTTAAGTTGGCGTGATGTATAAGCAATGACTTTATCCCGTTGCATCAACACACAGCCAAGACCCTGAATTAACGCGTCACAATAAACCACGAAATCGTCTGTGCCCTCTAGCAATGGGAGAATAGGTGCGCTACAAAGTCTATCCTTTAAGTGCTGAAATGCTGACTCCTGTGCATTACCCCAACGATAGGTGACGCCCTTCTGCGTTAGTGAGGTGAGAGGTTGTGCAATCTTGAAGAAATCCTTGATGAACCTTCTGTAGTAGCCCATCAAACCCAAGAATTGGCGGATTTCTGTTGGTGTACGGAGTGCAGGCCAGTTCTTGATCGAGTCTACCTTGGATGGATCAACATGAATCCCATCCTTTTTTACCACATGGCCTAGGAAGTGGACTTCACGAAGCCAAAAGTCGCATTTCGAAACTTGGCGTACAACTGTTCTGTTCGAAGGAGTTCTAAGATAAGCCGTAGATGGTGCTCGTGTTCCTCCTGACTCTTAGAATAGATTAGGATGTCGTCGATGAATACAATAACAAATTTATCCAGATAGGGCTTGCACACTCTGTTCATAAGATCCATAAAGACCGCAGGCGCGTTCGTCAACCCAAAAGGCATACCCAGGAACTCATAATGCCCATAACGAGTCCTGAATGCTGTCTTAGATATATCCTCGTCTTGAACTCTCAGTTGATGGTAACCTGACCTCAAGTCAATCTTCGAGTAATAGCTCGACCCTTGCAGCTGATCGAACAAGTCATCAATGTGTGGAAGTGGATAGCGATTCTTTACAGTCACCTTGTTGAGTTCGCGGTAGTCAATACACATTCTGATGGTACCGTCTTTCTTCTTCACAAATAATACTGGAGCTCCCCAAGGCGAAGAGCTAGGACGAATAAAACCCTTATCCAAGAGCTCTAGCAGTTGCGTGGACAGTTCTTCAAGTTCTGATGGAGCTAAACGATAAGGTGCGTGAGCTATAGGCGCTGCTCCAGGAGCTAGCTCGATTTGAAACTCAACTTGCCGATGAGGCGGAAGACCAGGTAATTCCACAGGGAATACCTTAGGAAAGTCACGTACAATCGGAAAATCTTCAATCCTCTTCTCTTTCTTCGAGGTGTCAGTAACGAGGGCTAGAATAGCAGTGTGGCCTTTTCGTAAACACTTCTGAGCCTTAAGAAAAGAAATGATGCAACAACAACACCACTCTTGTCGCCATGAATCACTAAAGGTTCTTCACCAGAACGAGGAATACGGGCGATCTTCTCCTTGCAAAGAATCTCTGCTCGATGTTGCGATAGCCAATCTATACCAATAACGATGTCGAAACTACCCAGAACGATAGGAATGAGGTCGATAGAGAAGGTCTGACCAGCTAAGATTAGATTACAACCCTTAACTACGTGTGTGGCTTCAAGACTTTTACCGTTTTCTAGTTCTACGTGTTCAAAAGTGTTGGGTTACGTTTAAGCATTTGACTAACCTTTAGAGACACATAACTGGTATCGGCACCCGAATCAAATAAAACAGTAACAAAGAAGTCATCCAAAAGAAACTTACCCATCACCACGTTGGGATCGTTCCCCGCGTCACCTTGACCTATCACAAAGGCTCGACCCCTGGCACCGTTGTCACCATTGTTTCCCCCATTATTGTTTCCATTCCCCTGATTGTTGTTGTTCTGCCTCTGATTCAGCTGGGGGCAGTCTCTTTTGAAGTGGCCTTCAGCACCACACTGAAAACATCCTTTATTGTTACCCTGTTGCTGTTGTTGCTGCTGACGCTGATTCTGTGGAGCTTGCTACTGGTTCTGTCATCGCTGATTTGCAGGGTAGAGACTCCTGCAATCCTTGGCCGCATGGCCAGGTTTGTTACACCTCTGACAAGTGCCCCTAGTACACGGTCCGCTATGATAGAAACCGCAACGATTGCACTTGGGGTGGTTCCCCTTGTACCCACTCTGGCCTTGCCTACCAGAAGATTGCTGACCAGGGCTCTTGTAGTCATCAGTCTTTCGCTGCTGAGTAGTAGTAGTAGTAGTAGTAGTAGTAGTAGTAGTAGTAGTAGTAGTAGTAGTAGTAGTAGTAGTAGTAGTAGTAGTAGTAGTAGTAGTAGTAGTAGTAGTAGTAGTAGTAGTAGTAGTAGTAGTAGTAGTAGTAGTAGTAGTAGTAGTAGTAGTAGTAGTAGTAGTAGTAGTAGTAGTAGTAGTAGTAGTAGTAGTAGTAGTAGTAGTAGTAGTAGTAGTAGTAGTAGTAGTAGTAGTAGTAGTAGTAGTAGTAGTAGTAGTAGTAGTAGTAGTAGTAGTAGTAGTAGTAGTAGTAGTAGTAGTAGTAGTAGTAGTAGTAGTAGTAGTATAGTAGTAGTAGTAGTAGTAGTAGTAGTAGTAGTAGTAGTAGTAGTAGTAGTAGTAGTAGTAGTAGTAGTAGTAGTAGTAGTAGTAGTAGTAGTAGTAGTAGTAGTAGTAGTAGTAGTAGTAGTAGTAGTAGTAGTAGTAGTAGTAGTAGTAGTAGTAGTAGTAGTAGTAGTAGTAGTAGTAGTAGTAGTAGTAGTAGTAGTAGTAGTAGTAGTAGTAGTAGTAGTAGTAGTAGTAGTAGTAGTAGTAGTAGTAGTAGTAGTAGTAGTAGTAGTAGTAGTAGTAGTAGTAGTAGTAGTAGTAGTAGTAGTAGTAGTAGTAGTAGTAGTAGTAGTAGTAGTAGTAGTAGTAGTAGTAGTAGTAGTAGTAGTAGTAGTAGTAGTAGTAGTAGTAGTAGTAGTAGTAGTAGTAGTAGTAGTAGTAGTAGTAGTAGTAGTAGTAGTAGTAGTAGTAGTAGTAGTAGTAGTAGTAGTAGTAGTAGTAGTAGTAGTAGTAGTAGTAGTAGTAGTAGTAGTAGTAGTAGTAGTAGTAGTAGTAGTAGTAGTAGTAGTAGTAGTAGTAGTAGTAGTAGTAGTAGTAGTAGTAGTAGTAGTAGCAGCAATACGCATGGGCAGCCTGTTCTGCTCGACTGCCTGATCAGTAAGACGATGAGCCAAACAGATGATCTGCTGGATGGTGCCAAGACTAGCTGAGGTTACGTGACTCTGGATTTCTGGCACTAACCCTTTAAGGTACAACTCAATTCGCTTGATAGGAGGATCTACCATGGTAGGACACAAGATTGCCAGCTCATTTGACCTTTTCGTATATGCTTCGATTTCTGACCCCGTCATCTTTAAGTTGAAGAACTTTACTTCCAGCATATGGATGTCTTCACGGTTGCAGTATTCCTCTTTGATCAAATCCTTGAAGTCATTCCATGGGGTGGCATTAGCAGCAACAATCCCCAGCATTTGAACCTGAGCATTCCACCACGTGAGCGCTACACCTTCGAGAGTACCAGTAGCATATTTCACCCTACGAGCCTCAGGGCATTCACATATCTCGAAAACAGACTCGAGCTTCTCGAACCAGTGGATGAGGCCTACAGCTCCTTCAGTGCCGTTGAAAGTAGTAGGTCGGCAGTCCATAAAAGTTTTGAAAGTATACGCAGGAGGCTGAGCATGTTGACCTGTCGTGTGTGTAAGAAGTAACATTGTTAAGCACAAGTGTTGGTTTACGAGAGTAGGATCTAAAGATCCTAGGGTAAGTTGCAATGGCAGGTTATACCTCCTGCCTGAGCGGCTGCGAGTGCTGCAGTAACTTGTTCATTGATTAGAGTCGTCAGCTGGGCTTGAGTTAGGTTAACACGTCCACTCATGATCTTCATATCAAAAGAAACATGAGTGAGAGAGGTTTGCGAAAGTGCGATGACAGAAGAGAGTAAGCACACATGGGTTTTCAAACAATAGTTGTTACGTTCATCTAAGCATACTATGAGCAATGTACTATCTAATTAGCAAGTAGGCAATATAAACATAAATCATATCACCTATAGTGTTGAGCCTTGCACGTGGAGCGAAGCGTCGTTGTGGATCGTTGAGCACTGTACAGGTTATTGTCTGGTTTTACCAAAAAGCTTTTCCCCTTTTTAAAATTAAGTTCACTATAACCAATGGCTCTGATACCAATCTGTCACACCCCCAAAATCCACCCGCGGAGTATCACCGCTTGGAAGCATGACTGACCAGGATCAAGCCACCAATCATGAAAAATACAAATAAGTAATTAAAACCAAACGCAATTTAATTGGTGTTTCAAAATAAACCAAACATGTTTAAGAAATCAGCGGAAGCATAGTAATGTTTAAATAACCAAAACGTAGTTTAAAGTTCAAATGTTAAGCATAGGACATGACAGTCCATATCCCACAACGACTTGTCCTCCTCGTGCAAGCTCCATAAGCATCTAACGACCTGCAAGGCATGTAACAACGGGTCAACAACAAAGTTGAGCGAGTTCACAGTTGGTGTTCATTGTTAAGTTGTTTCAAAAACCATGAGTTTGTTCGTAAGTTATAGTTATCCCGTTTTTCCCTGTTTCCCAAACACATTCATAGCTGGTGGGGGTTTCCCCATGTTAACCACTAGACCTGTTTACCATATCGACCACTGACTAAAGTTAGTTGGTGCCCTGACGTCAATGTCTATCATCATTGACTAGTGCCAAGATCCATTAGTTCACGGCCGTCCTCTGCGACACGGTGCGAGGATTGTCAAACCTAAATAGCGCTATCTAACTAATGACCCGCTCGCCATTGGCCCGGCGATTAAGTCGATATAAAAATGAGGGACTTAATGATAGAGTTTTGGTCTAGAATCCATGTTGTCACCCTTCAGTAAAGAGGGTGTGTACGTGTTCCAAACCAGGAGATCACGCAATTTCCAATTAAATACTTATCACATGTTGTCACCCTTCAAGTAAGAGGGTGTGTACGTGTTCCAAACCAGGATATCACGCGGTGATGGTTTAAATCCTTTACCCATTCCCAAACCCTTGGGAATCCCATGCCTTTTGAAAGTATAAGCTCACCTTGGTTTGCTCCGTATGCTAAATTACGTGCTCATAATTAATCAGTCAAGGCCTATAGTATGCACGTATACACAATCAGTTCATGTTCGCCTTGTTTTCACATAAGTTAGAATCATAGAATGCATGCAAGGTAGTGACCACTGATTCAACACATAACAGTTATACGACTTATTCATATTCACAGTTTACACGTATGCTTCTTAGTCATGAATAACAGTTAAGTGTATGGAACAAAATCTAATCATAATTGATATCATCAACAGGCAAGAATTTACATATACTCATTCATTATCATAGTTGTCTCAGGACTACAGTCTGCTTGTGACACTTATGGGCGGCGAAACTCCAAACGGCGAAACACCTAGAGTTTCGTCGAGATATCATGTGGCAAAACCTTTGGTGTTTCGTCGAGATTCCATGTGACGAAACCTTTGGTGTTTCGTCGAGATTCCATGTGACGAAACTCCCCTATGTTTCGTCAACATGTGTGTTTCGTCAACAGGTATAGGTTACGTCGCATTAGCAGTTGACCACACCCACAGAACCCTAATTACATCATAACAGTTGATTATCAACATCAAACCTAGCAACGGATTGTTACCAGATTATTGACATATACATGACTATTACACATATTCATTTAACCATCCTAAATAATTGACATCATGATTTACAACATCAACAGAGTATGAACTATGAACATAAACAAATACAAATCTCAAACATCTGATCTAGTCTCATGGATTAACAACAGAATATCAAACCCTACTGTTTATCATTCCATCATCTAAGCATCACATTGCAGGTTATCGAATCCACCATTACAAGTATCCTTCTCATCAACAACTAAATCCCGATATACATACTCATCGTGACAATCATCATAAATCAGTCAATGAAATCAAGTTATGATAACAAGCATTTACACAAATAATCTAATAATTTGATCGAGTCGGGTTATCATAAAACTAACTGGATATGCGATGGGTTAAGCAAGAACTTCTAGAGAGAGAGGATAGTTGTCGTCAAGTTGTTTTGAGAGAGAAAGCCTAGGGTTTCACGAATGGTGGTGTGTGTGCATTATATAGCGTAACTGTCATTTCGATTGGGCTTTACTTGGGCCGAAACCCACTATGGCGAAACTCTCTAGTTTCATCGAAAGATGAATGGCGAAACCCCAAGGTTTCGTGAGGGTGTTGATGAAACTCCATACGTTTCGTCGTGGTGTGTGTGTGGCTCACAAGGTTTCGTTGATTGTGGGTTTATGAGTTCAAGCAATTAATAAATTTCTAACTTTCGTTAATCAAACAGAAACACTATAACTCAAGCATATTCAAGCATATACAATTACAAAGCAAACAAGTTTTGCAAATACAGTTGTGAAACAAATAACGTGTCGAGGAAAGACCTTGAAAACTTGAGTTGTCACATTATCCCCAACTTGAAAGAAATTTCGTCCCGAAATTTAGCACGTGGTTACTGAGGAAGCTAGTTGTGTTGTGTTGTTTCCTGGTTTTCCTGGGGTGTCACAAATGTGGTCAATGGTACGTTCCTTGTGAATGGTATATATGCTTCGTGTTTATTAGATACTGGAGCTGATAACTGTTTTGTGTCGTTGGAATTCGAAAAGCTCCTTAATCGTAAGCGCGCCCACCACCCTTCGTCATTCGATGTTAAAGTTGCCACCGGAACAACCGTCGCCGTTAATTCTTTTCTTCGTTATTGTACTCTCGAACTCAACAATCACATTTTCCCTATCGACCTTATTCCGATGCAGCTCGGTAGTTTTGACGTCATAGTAGGCATGGATTTTCTTCGTGAGAATCGTGCTGAAGTTGAGTGTTTCAATAAGATGATTCACTTCTCGCTTGCTAATGGTGATCTATTGTGTGTTTATGGTGAAACTCCTTCGAAAGGTCTCAAGCTCATGTCATGTATCCAAGCAAGCAAGTATCTCCGCAAGGAATACAAAGCTTTCTTGGCTAACATTGTAGTAGCGGAGAAGGAAAAGAAAGGCAAACCTGGAGTAAGCAATGTCCCCGTTGTTTATGAATTTCCTAACATGTTTCCTGACGAGTTACCCGGCCTACCGCTGAGTCGTGATATCGATGTCACACCCCGAAATTATCAGAGCTGGCGTGACTGGACTGGTATCTTCATTGCACTGCGGAAACAAATAAGCTAAGACTTTTAGAAAATGAACGCCACTAAGTACTCGAGTCTCCAATGGTTCTCCTATTCCAGCCGTGCCATAACTTTGAAAAGTAACCTGAGAAAGAAACATGCGAAAATCAACATAAAGTTGAGCGAGTTCATAGTTTGTTTTGGAAAAGATTTGAAATAAATCTTTTTGAATAACCAGTTTTTGAAATAATGTTGAGAAAACGAATTTAAAATCATTTTCCTTGGAAAGTTATATGGAAACTTTGTATTTGTAACGCATTATATTCGTAAAACCATGTATTTGTAAACTCTTGTTTTTGTAAAATCTGTGTAACCGTCAATGCCCACCCTGACATTGACAACATGCATGCATAATCCTATGCTTTGAATTTGTATAAAACATAGTATGTAATTTGTAAAGACGTATTGAAACTGAGTTCTGTATATGTAAGGAATACGAGATCGTTAATGGTTCGCGAGGCCACTAACATATGTAACGACATAGGAAGCATCCAAACCATAGGTTAGCTGTCGAATCCACGACTGTCGACTCACGACTAGAGACACAAAAGCACTGCTTGGTACTAGAGTGACCAAGAGTGTGGCTGCCTGAAACCCATTTCGTCCTGAAATTTAGCACGTGGTTACTGAGGAAGCTAGTTGTGTTGTGTTGTTTCCTGGTTTTCTTGGGGTGTCACAAATGTGGTCAATGGTACGTTCCTTGTGAATGGTATATATGCTTCGTGTTTATTAGATACTGGAGCCGATAACTGTTTTGTGTCGTTGGAATTCGAAAAGCTCCTTAATCGTAAGCGCGCCCACCTCCCTTCGTCATTCGCCACCGGAAGAACCGTCGCCGTTAATTCTGTTCTTCGTTATTGTACTCTCGAACTCAACAATCACATTTTCCCTATCGACCTTCTTCCGATACAGCTCGGTAGTTTTGACGTCATAGTAGACATGGATTTTCTTCGTGAGAATCGTGCTGAAGTTGTGTGTTTCGATAAGATGATTCACATCTCGCTTGCTAATGGTGATCTATTATGTGTTTATGGTGAAACTCCTTCGAAATGTCTCAAGCTCATGTCATGTATCCAAGCAACCAAGTATCTCCGCAAGGAATACAAAGTTTTCTTGGCTAACATTGTAGTAGCGGAGAAGGAAAAGAAAGGCAAACCTGGAGTAAGCAATGTCCCTGTTGTTTGTGAATTTGTATAAAACATAGTATGTAATTTGTAAAGACGTATTGAAACTGAGTTCTGTATATGTAAGGAATACGAGATCGTTAATGGTTCGCGAGGCCACTAACATATGTAACGACATAGGAAGTATCCAAACCATAGGCACATTTAGCTGTCGAATCCACGACTGTCGATTCACGACTAGAGACACAAAAGCACTGCTTGGTACTAGAGTGACCATGAGTGTGGCTGCCTGAAACCCATTAGATCTAACCTTTTGTTCCGCGGTCTTGGTATGTAACTGATTAATGGTGCTTATGTTACCCTACTCGTGACATGATCTATTGTGTCATTCCTTAGTTTAGCATGTCGTTTGTACTTGTACTTTCCCGTAGTTTAGAAAACTAGAATATGTGTGTATGCACATTTCGAAAAATACGCCTGTTGGAAAAACCGGTATAGAATATAAGCTTTTCGTAAACCATTTGTGTTTATTAAAATGGTTTAGAAATACGTAGTTTATGTTTATCGAAAACCTTATATGCTTTGCAAAACGTGCATGTCTTTCCACCCCGAAAACATTTAGAAAAATGTAAAACCGTAAAAAGGTGGGGTTATGAACTCACCTGAATTGCCTTGTGCAAAGCTAGCTAATTACGACTTCGTGATGTCGTTTCCAAGATGAGACTCGCTAGCGTGCATTCTACAATATTCCTAACACGGAATATCTTATAAGTTTCTAAACAAAAGCGGTAACTAAGCTACGTGTCATCGAGCTCTACCGAAGCGTTAACCGAACGATTCAAAGGTAAGTTGTTAATTCAACGAAAATGACTAAGTTAAACTTTGTCGCCCCGAGAAGTCGTTTGTGTATATAGGAATATTCGTATGAAAGTAATATATAATAAACTTGTATTATATATATGTTGTTTCGGCGTTTGTTATAAGTATAGAAAAGTTATATTTATTTTATAGAAGCATCATCGAGTCGTTCGATTTTTGAAATAAATATATACTTTATTTGTTTTTATAAACGAGTACGGTCGCTTGAGGTTTAAAATAAATATAAAACTATATTTAGTTTTATAAAAACGAATTCGTGTGGTTTAATATTTGAAATAAATATAAGAACTATATTTATTTTTATTAAAGAGATCAAAGTTATTTGATGTTCAAAGTAAATATATAATCTATATTTATTTCCATAAAAAGAAGTCGTTTTGTTTGATATTCAGGATAAATATATAACTTTATTTATTTTTCATAAAAAGGAAGTCGTCGAAATTAATTGTATGTGTATCTTGCTTTCTAAATGCCGTTTGAATAAAACGTGTTTTAGTTTTACGGATTTTCTCGAAAAACGGGCAGAGTTTCCTCTGTTTTTGGATGCCCCCGACAACGCAAGTTGTCGTTATTATTCAAGATTCAATCAATAATCAATCATTAATATATAAAATTTCATAAAAAAGACAAGGTATAAGATAAACACTAATTCAATTTGGTTCGAGCTCGTTCACTTGAGACGTTATAACTATATAAAACGTAATTAAATAAATCGCGTCACTAATTCTTTACCAATCCTTGTGTCGATTTGTCGAGTAAGGTGACTGAGATGACCGAGTCAACTGAGTTGACCGGTTGAGTTGACCGAGTCGACCCGAACCACGAACCGTGACCCGAGCCGATCCAAAATCCTAACGTGTTGACCGGGTTTGACCCGGAACTAAATCTGACCCGAAATTCTGACCGTTGACCCGAATCGTCTGACCCGGTGACTGAGCCGCTGACCAAAGTTTACCCGAAAACCCGAACTCGAAGCTGAACCACCCTGAATAGAACCTGAACCACGAGTGAACCGAACCAGCTGAACAGATCTGAACCGGAATTTGTCAGCAACAAACAGTGTCATCTTCATCCTCAATCTTCAAGAAATTAAAGGAAATGATGAGGGTTATACCGGAAGCTTATCGGAGAAGAATTAGGGGTCGTCGTTGCCGCCGTTCACTGCCGCCGCCGTGAGCGGCGGCGCCGCTCCCCTTTCTCCCGCTTTCTCCTCTCTCTCGCATCCACCCTCTCTCCTGATCTTGTCTCGTTCTTCATCTGATCCCATCGCCGGCACCACCATGAAATCTCACCACCTCCATCGTCGTGAGAGACGGCGGCTCCGCCTACCGTCGCTGGAGATCATCAGGGGGGGGGTTACCCGAGAAACTGAACCACCGGTATCACACCGGTTTCCGGCAAGACTGCTGTTAGCCGACGAGATGAGGGAATGGGGGGGTGTTGACTGGTGGGTGAATGTGGATGAGGTATTTGAAGTCAGCTCTAAGGGTGTAAGGGGTGCTCACCTAATAGGTGAGTCCCCCATCTTACACGTAACCAACCAGAATAAGCCACGTCAACTCCCCTAATACACTCCCCTAATACCCCTTTTTGATGGCGGCACTCCCCTATTAGGGGAGTTGGTTTTTTTTTTTTTTTCTAAAATAATGCATGTTTACAAATTAAAAAAAGATTAATAAAAATAAAAATTAAATAAAAGACATTTCATTAAATTAAAAAAAAACATTCGAACTAGAAAAAAAATACATTCAACCTAGAAAAATATAAAAACAAACTACTCCTCGTCCGAATCAACTTCAAGGTGAGGCAAATCTAAACTTCCGAGATGCTCAACGAGATCGTGTTTTAGCCTCCAATGCGTGTCTTCGTCAATGAGCTCCGTATAGGCTGTATCATCGAAGACGGGTTCGACTGGGGGATCTTGAATATGAACCGGTGCTGTCGCCCTTCCGTCGTCTTTTATAATCATGTTGTGTAAAATAAGGCACGTATACACGATGGACCTTATCTTTCTCACCGTTTTCGAACGCATTGGACGATTTAGTATTCCCCACTTCGACTTTAACACACCAAACGCCCGTTCCACATCTTTTCTTGCGGCCTCGTGTTGCCTCTTGAACTTTTTTTCGTTCGGGTCGTGTGGATATGGAAAAGACTTCACAAACACGGACCAGGTAGGGTAGATCCCATCAGTAAGATAATACCCGCGTTTGTATAAGTGGTTGTTCACTTGAAATGGACAATTTGGCGCCGTTCCGTTTCGTTGAGCAAGAAATAACGGAGATTGTTGCAGCACGTTGATGTCGTTTTGTGAACCCGCTGGCCCACAAAAAGCATGCCAAATCCACAAATCTTGAGACGCTACCGCTTCTAACATAACCGTCGGGTATTCATGATCGCCTCTCATGTATTGTCCACGCAATTCTGTGGGGCACATTCTCCAGACGAAGTGTGTACAATCCAGACTCCCTAACATACCAGGTAGGTGATGCCTATCCTCATGAGCCTGATACAATAGCGCGACGTCGTGGCTCGTTGGTCTACGTAGGAATTCACCGCCATACCTTTTACATACCGTCTCGTAGAAATATTCAAGGCACTCACGAGAGGTCCTTTCAGACATATTTAAATACTCGTCCCCCTCGTCTGGTGGGTTACCGGTTGCAAGTTGTTTAATTGCCGAAGTAACCTTTTGCAACGGTGTAAAGCTTTTCTTCATTCTCCCGTCTAAGCCTTCTTGAAACCACTCGTCATACGCTTCCACGTCACTAACAATTTTTAGGAACAAAGACTTGGACATACGAAACCTGTGACGAAAAGTATCTTCATTAAATTTTGGATTTTCATCAAAATAATCGGCCATGAGTGTCTCGTGGCCCCCCACACGATCTCGACGGACATAATTTTTTTTACTAGACGATGCCGTGTCTAGTAGCTCCGCTTGTTGGATGAGATTTTGGAAGAAAATTAAGCTACTATCGCTTGACGATGCATCTCCATCGTCGGGAAAGTCGGGTAGGGTAGAAAGAAACGGAAGCTTGGAATCCATTTTGTGTTTGAAAGATTTGAGTTTGAGAGTTTTGATGTGGGTTTGAGAGTTGTGAATGTGGTAAAAAAATGAATTAGATTGGTTAGTATATATTGTTTAAAAAAAATTGATTTTTTTTTTAAAATTCGACCGTTTAACAACGGTCAAATCTCGTTCAACGTGCAAAATCAATCGGTAAAGCCACACCCAAAACCCTCCCCGATTCGGGACCCCGCGGTGATGGCGGCGGTGTTCCCGATCGGGGAAACTCCTCACCGAACCACTCCCCGAATGCGCCCCGTACACCCTAATGTTTTGTGTGTGTATTTTAGTGAAAGTGATGGAGTGTGTGGTGATTCTTTGAAGATAAGGTTCTCAAAATTTGGGTGTGCAGTAGTTTTTCTGGGTGTTTGGGTTAGCTTATTTTGGAGTAACTTATGACTTATTAACTTATAAAAGTTAATAAGTTGTTTTTTAAGTGTTTGGGTTAGCTTACTTTAGATGATTTTGTGTGTGTGAGAAGTCATTTTTGAGAAGTCAGAATTTCGGACTTTTCAATTATGACTTATATAAGTTAATAAGTCATTTTGAGAAGGAATGCCAAACACCCACTTTATTTGTAGATGAGTTCTGTGTTTTGAGAGGAGGGAGTGAACGAGAGAGGAGAGGTAGAGTATCTTCATGTGTGTTTTTTATTTGTTGCCAGTGTTTGAGAAGATATGGGAGAAGCTGATGAAATGAAGGATCTTATATAGAGATCTTGTGAGGATCTTGTAAGATTTTGTGTGTTCCACTTTTGAGACATAATCTTTTGCAGAGATTTTGATAAGATTTTGTAGAGATCTTATAAGATCCTGATAAGATTTTTAAGGAGAAGATCTAATATACTATGTGCAGGTTTAGGCTTGTGGGTTTTGGGCTTGGGCTCAGGGCCCACAAGCCCATCTCATGTGTAAGTGGCCCGTAATTCCTATGAGACCCGATATCGTAACCCAAACTCCATAGTGTTGAAAGAATAAAATGTTTAAAATAAAAAGGCGTATAATAGTGGCGTTGTCAGTATTTCATACGGTATTAGTCCGTTGTCGTTTGATGTTCCGCAGATTCCACGCGAATTTTCATACGCGTACTGTAAAGTCGAATAAACGTTCCTAGGCACTCCAAAGGCCTAATTAAGTTAATTTGTGCTGTAAACACTCTTTATTATCGCGTTATTCGCTTGTTAATCACGTAATTAAGGGCGCAAACTACCGGTTGTCACATTCTCCCCCTGTTAATAAAATTTCGTCCTCGAAATTTAGACTACGTTAACTCCTTAAAGTTACGTTATGCGCAAGTAAATAAAAATAATGTCAAAGGAAATGAGACATACTGATATCGTCACCAGTGTGACCAAGTTAACAGGGGTCCAATAAAAGAGGAATTTCGACCAATAGAAATTCAAATGGACGTTTACAATATGCAAATGAATGTTAGAAACAATAACATTCGCTATGAGAAGCTTAGAATCATCAAGCCCAAACGAAATAGTTTTGCATGAAACGCTCGATCGTGATTAGCCCAAGCTACAAGTTCTACCAACACCACAAGGTGTCGTATCAATTTAAATAATTCAATAATAGCGGTGATTAAGCAATCTCACCGTGTTTGAAATCAAATGAAAGTACAATGAAGCAAATTTGAAAATTTGATTCAAACGACATCATAAGATTTTCAATTTAAGATGGAACATCAAAGAATTAATGTTTTCGATCGAAGATGAAGAAAAAATAAATATCGCAAAATATTCGATCGATGTTCAAAGAACCGTTAGTAGGTACACCGGAATATGCAATGAATTTGTGTACCATTGTCATAACACACAATTGTGTTAAGACCGCTTAAATATGATAAATTGAAGCGAATTTAAAGCAAATCAATAAATAATAAATTAAATCCGTGCATGTGATGCTTAAACGAGTTTAGCGCAAGCTTCAAGCTAGTGAAAATCACCATCACATGGTGTCGGAATCATCAAACGACTTAATGGAGTCGTAGATCAACAAGTCTACTACGACTCGAAACAAATGAAACACTTGTTAATACGAATTTGAATATGATGCTTTCAATACATCATATGGTGTGTTGAATTGAATATGCGTAATGAACAAGTTTCAAACAATTGAATCTTGGTTTCGGCGCAAGCTAACAATAAATACATGTATCGACAAGAATCTTTCGGCATGGTCACAACGAAAAACCATGTATGTATTTTGAAAGAAAATAAATTTCAAGAAAATGTGTTGAATTGATAACAAAGAAGCCAATAATTACAATAATGCAGGTCATTCAAATCACAAATCAATAATTAGATTTAGCGAAATAATATTTGAACTTTGATGAAGCGCTTATTTAAAACGAAACCACATGCGTAGCAAATGATGCATGCGTAACATACGAATTTTCAAGAAATGAAGCAAATGAATATTCTCTATACTGTAAGAAATGATCGTGAGACAATGACCATTAAGAGGAGTAGAGATGTGAAAATCTGCTCACTAGATGCAAAAGTCAGAGTTTCAATAAAAGAAATTTAAGGACTTTACCTGGGGTTGCATGTGATAACTGTCACACCCCGACCACGTAAAACAACAAATCGTGGCGGAAACGTCGGGGAGTGTTGTAACAGAATCATTGTTTCACAACCATGGAATAAGTAATTTCGTTTTAATGAATCATTGAACTCTTTGTTCTATTACAAAACAGATTAATACAAATATTATCTCTCAAGTTTTAAAGTCGCTAAGGCACGAGTCAATCCTAAGTGTAGCATGTATCAACAATCATCACAAAGCAGGACCTGAAACATGTGTAAAAATAGGTACGTCAGCATAAAAATGCCTGTGAGATACATAGGTTTTGTTATAATTAGGATTCATGACTTATAGGTTTAAAATAATTTTTTTATCAAAAACGGTCATGAACCTTAAAATATTTTCTTTTATAAATCATACTAGAATTTATAAGAAATCAGATGATATAAAATAATAATACATAGGTAATTAAATAACTAAATAAAATGAATTTGTATAAAATATATTGTTTATAAAACAATATTTTGATAAAAAGGTTTATAGTATATATAAAAATATACTTTGGTTCTAAGAAAATCGAATAAGTAATATATCAAAATATATTTCAGTTTCAAAATCGCTTACCCAAGTGTACTAAATAACGTCACGGTATGTAATGTGATGAAAACACTTATATATAAGAAGTACCAGCGGCGTATCTACCATGTTTTCATCACAATACACCCGTCCCGTTATCTAAACACTAACCAAAAACCCATCGTTAAACAAATAGTATATTAAATATATATACTTTAGTCGGTAAAATAATAAATTTTCAGTAGTATATCAAAAGTATACTTTGGTTTTATTAATAACATATTAAATTATGTTTTGGTTTTATAAATAACATATCAAAATATGTTTTGGTTTTATAAAGAACATATTAAAGTATGTTTTGGTTTTATAAATAACATATTAAACTATGTTTTGGTTTTATAAATAACATATTAAACTATGTTTTAGTTATATAAATAACATATTAAACTATGTTTTAGTTTTATAAGTAACATATTAAACTAGGTTTTGGTTTTATAAATAACATATTAAAATATGTTTTGGTTTTATAAATATATGTTGGTTTTGTACAATATCACATATGAGAGCATATCAAACTATACTTCTGGGAGTATAACTAAATATACAAAAATAATGTGATTTAAGAATTCATTCAGACCTAGTGCATCAAGCTACACCTTTGAGACTATAGTAATACCACAAAGGCAATCCCTATTTGGATAAAAATAAATTGGTTTCAGACATTCCATGACAACAGAAATGGGGTGTCAAATCCTATAGCGCTATATCATACTACCAACTGGTCTGGTGAACTTAAAATAAGTACTATCCAACAATTTAATTTTATAATCTATGGAAAAATTTGTGTTTAAACCATAAATAATCATTCAGTTTGTTAAAAGATAAGTACTAATACGTATAATAAATTATACTTTGAAATCATGAACATAACAAATAGGTACACATATTTCACCCCAAAACATTTGAAAACAGTAAAATAGGGGACTATGTACTCACTTGAGGGTGCTTAGAAGTCTTGAACAACTACCAAGCAAGCTAGATGGAGCACAGAATCAAACGGCACCTAATATAGGTAACTACATAAATAAACCGGACCTATATTGGAAGATCGGATAGGATGAGGTCTCGTATACCAAATGAGTGTGGGGACTCATATGATATGGTTGAACAAAGCCTACATACTAAAATGAAGCCTAACCTAAGTGCTTACGACCCATTACGACCCGTTTAGGTAGCTTGCGCTACTTTAACGTGTCGTTCACGTAAAACGCGTTCGGACTGCCTAACTAGTCCTATGACAAGTATTATATGCCTAAACATGTTTAATTATGTTGCATAATCAGTTAAGTGACAAAAGTTTGGGTTACATATGCTTAAATATCAATTATGCACAAAAAAGGCATTTTGGTCATTTTCCTAAGGCATATAAACTACCTATCATACAACTACTTAAACGAAGTGACCATAAGGTATAACCTCGGAAGGTTATTCCCTATACGACTATAGTCGCTAAACATGTTTGGTCGGATCCTAATGATCGACCAAACGGGTCTAGTTTGAAAGTCTAAGCGGTTGTTTAGACAGCTTGACTTACGACTCTACATAAGCACTAAACCTAAAGTGACGAGCTAAACATGTTAAAACATGTTTAACGAAGTTAGAAAACAAGTTTGGTATCAAAACAAACGGTTTTGATACCTAAAAGTAGTTTGGTTACAAAATACGCAAGAATACGCATTTTGGCCGAAACTACGACTCGTCACTACACCTAGATAACGTGGTAATCAGTAGGTATAGTCACTAGAGACTAAAACCATCGTGATTATGCTCACGTTATGAAGTTCAAACGAACTTCATGTTAACCATAAACTGGTCAAAACAGAAAGTCAAACAAAGTTTGACTTTCATGCTAAAAATGCATAAAAGAACGAAAGAGGACTTACAAAAGGTCCAAGGAGGTTTGATCCAATTTATTCTCAGGTATGAAGTGCAAGACTTCAACTTAGAGAATGAAAATCAGATCAAATGTGAGTTTGAGAGCAAAGGGGGTGGGGTTTATATAGTTTTTGCACAACCGTTAAGATCGTTCATCGTAAAACGAGCTTCGATCTCATCCGTACACATGTACCCATGGTTTTGTGAAACCATGGGAGCCCCTAGTTTCATTAAAACCATGTGCAAATGAGGGGAACAGCTGGAACAAGCTGGAATTTAGATTTTTCATTTTCGTCCCTTCCTAAGATAACTATGGCAGAATGTCAATTTTGGTCCCTGAATGTGCAAAACATGGTTTTTGATGCATTTTTGACACGTTTAAGCCCCGTTAATCCCATTTCAAAGCTCTAAAATGAAGTTAAAGTATAGGAAACATGAAACATGCTCAAAAATATCTCGGATGTCGGTTCGTTTGGTCGTACGGTTGCGTTGTTCGGTTAATTACGACGAAACACGAACGAATGCGAAAAACGATCCAAATTACGCGACGAATGGAATTTTATCATGCCAATCACTAAAATAAAATAGTTTAATGATTACATAAAGTTTTGGATGTCCGGATGTATTCAGAACGTAAGATATGCGCGAAAATGCAAACTTATGCACTTTTTGACGCTTTTAGTCCCTATTTATCAAGAAAGTTTATTTGTGTGCACCAAATACCTCAAAGCCTATTTCTAAGCTATGTAATGGATATTTAGGGCAAATTTAACTTATGATCAAGTTTCAGAATGTTCGTTACAATATAAATTGGCATACTTTCGCAGTTTGCCGAAATTAATCCCTGTAAGCGAATAAACTTGATTTCGCCATACCAAACCTTCCAGAACTTATTTCTAAGTTATGTAAACGTTATATAAGGTATGTTAAGCCTATTTCACTATTCTGGAGTGTTTGTTGCATTAAACTAGTTATATTTACGCATCAGTTCGCGTATAACCTTCCAGAAAGCGATTTAGAGCTCGAAATCGATCAGGAATTGATATGTGCAAATGATACACATATTTATACAAATACCAAGTATGAAATACAATATTTCATTGGTTTGGTATTTGTTTGATGGTTGAAGTGACACAGGTGTCACAGTCTCCCCTACTTTAGGAAATTTCGTCCCGAAATTTAATTTTAGGGGAAACTTACGAAGACAACTGTGATGGTTTCGCTTTCGAACGAATCCCTCGAACCCTAAGTAAAACTCTGGGCCATGTTAGGATTCTGGGCGAAATTGTCAACTCTCAAAGTGAAGTCCTTGTAGCAACAAAACATGGAGTTTCGAACTACAGACAGAAAAACGTTTCTTATGAAGACTTATCATAGGAAACTTGTGTGTGCTCGGAATCAGAATTGGAGAGTGTAAAATAAATGACATTGGTCAAGGTCCAGGACTTCTAGTAACTTAAATAATGCTACGTTCGCAATGTAATAAGGAAAACTTATATATAGGAAGTACCAACGGCGTATCCACCACGTCCCTTTCTACATTGTTCCCGCTTCGTTATTCTCATCACTATAGGTCTTAACACATGACAAAATTTGCTGTGGTTTCTGTGCAATGAATTCAATAATTATGTATGCATCCATAATTACGTAATTCCTTGCACAGTTCGCACAATTTATTTCATAATGCGTAGGGGAAAAATCAATTGAATAAACATGAAGTGATTTGACTAGACCACCAAAGGATCTTTTTAACTAGATCAACGAACGATCTTTTTAATTAGATCATGAAGGGGTATGGTCCCAAAAACCTCATAATAAGTACTTGGGACCATACCACAACCTTGTCTATCAACCCTTTTTCGACCTTGCGCGGCTGCGCACTGGTCCTACAAAGAAGGCTTAAGAGACAGATAGCAGACAACACTTGCGCACCAAAGGGAAATCATAAACCCATATGCCTTCCTCCATAAACAAAGGATAAAAATCCTCAGTTAAACACTTCCTCTCAATAATATCCAGACTTGGATATTATTTACCCAACTGATGCCACACGATAAAGAATAACACCAGATTATGGCAACAATCTTCTAGAAGGACTCAATCGTGCATCACTAGACGGTTATAACCGTCTGGACACGTGTCCTCATCTCAGGACTCCCTGAAATCACAAAGATGGCATGGAATTGGAGTAAAACCTCCACTTGATCACTTTCCACGTGGCAATTCCCCAGCCATAGATCTGAATAGCGATCCGTGTGCACTCACGTCGGATCAAGAAGATTAACGGAAGGAAATGTAACCGCTTACGGGGTTAGCATCTTCCGTTAATATTTCATCAATAGGTTTTCCCACCCAAACTCTCGGCTATAAATACAAGAACAATTCAGGTATGAAATTCAAGTTACACACATTTCGTCAATACCTCTTCTTCTTCATAAACACATACTTATTCTCACGCCGGAGTCGGGTCAAGGAGAGAACCCCTCTTCTCCCCTTGACGAGGCTAACGGTGTTTTGTTTTGAAGAGTTTACCGGAGAAGAAGACCAGTGACAATCAAATCAAACGAGAGAGAAAAACCCCCTTTTATGCAGATCCAAACACCCTAGATAATTTGATTCTGGTCATTTATCTAGTGTTTCTTCATTGGCGCCCGTCGATTTCTATGTCTCATCCAATTTTCTCTCGTTTTTTGATCTACCCTGTTGATTCCATTTCCAATTTTCTCTCGGCCAAATGTCGGTAATAACTTGTAGGTTGAAGGAATTCCAGAGGATGCCTCGGACGACAACGAGGTACAATCCAATCGTGTGAATGAACCTATCACTCCGGGGATACAGCCAGAGATCCATGTTCACTCAATTCTGCCTCCAGGAGAAACCCCAATCTCCTGGTACGTCAGGTATCAAGGGGAACTAAATGCAGTATACACACAGCTGTGTGCACAGACTGCTCCCCAAGCTCAGTCGCGAAGGCCAGGATCCCGTGCTCATGCTTCTCAACGTGAGGGCCCGTCTCACATTGAAGACAAAGAGGTATACTCCAGATCTACATCGAGATACGAGTATACCCAATCAGGAAGTCATCAAAGAGAGTATCGAGATGAGTCTCATCCTCACAGAAGGCAATCAGTTCATACCAGGTTGGGTTCTCAACGAAACACCCACACCAATGAATCTGATCCAACTTACCGCATAAGTGAAAGTGCCAGCGTGTTTGATCGATTACAACCAAACTACAACAAGTGTAGACCCCATGCGGTTTACAATCCCAAGGCTGAACACAACTATGATTTGATTTGCCGCCCTGCGGAAGCAGCGGAAAATTCAAAGTTTATCATGGAAATAGCTCTGGCTCCACTCGAGAAAACTAAACTACCGTCCAACGTGGGTAAATTCAATGGGCTGACAGACCCTGATGACCACTTGAGGGTTTTTACAAGCGCAGGGCTGGTAGGTGGCTGGACCCTGCCATTATGGTGCCATCTTTTCGTACAGACCCTTATTGGCGCTGCGAGAATTTGGTTCGACAACTAACCCATCGGGAACATCACATCATGGAAAGATCTGCGTAAAAAATTTCTGACTCATTTCAACCAACAACGATGATCTATCCGAGACACATCAGATGTGATGAACATTTGGCGTCATGATGACGAAAGCCTGGAGGACTTTATCCCCTGATATAACAAGGAAGTACTGGAGATCGGGGGAGTCCATGAACAGCTGATTCGCGCACAGTTCAAGTATGCGGTAAGATGTGATTATATGATAAAGGTCCTCTATGGGACATAAGGCCTCCTGAAGAGCTGGAAAAAGGTGATGGCAGCGGCTAAGGTTTACGCACAAACAGAAAAAAACCTTACCAGTAACAGGCCACCACCACCACATAACCGACCCTCCGACTTAAGCTCAAGTGGCGGGAGGAAATTCAAGAAAGGATGGCGTGACTCTGGCTCAGGAAACCATTCATCTGAGGATGCTCGGGCAACGATCAATAAACTTGCCGCGCAGAGAGAAATCAAACAGGAGAATAGGGAGAGGCAATGGACTCCCTTAACCAAAACTCCTGCGGAAGTTTTAAGCACCGAGGATTATCAGTTCAAACCTCCAATTCCCATGAAAAACAAGCGTGGGCAAGACCCAGCTCAGTATTATGAATATCACAAGGACAGTGGTCATACCACCAACAATTGCATTTCGTTGCGCACAGAGATTGAGAAGGCCCTTAAAAGCGGCGAACTTACACATCTACTGCAAAATGTGCGGAAAGAAATAAAACAGATACTCGAGGCGAGGAAGGCCCGAGGAAGAGGGCGAAAAATTAAGGAGTAACTCTATGGTCTCCGCGCAGAAAGACACGATTTATCAAGATAAAGCAGGAGAATAGAGTAAGTTAAGTCTCATATATTTATTAAAAAACTTTGTAACGACCTCTGTGCCCTATCCCGAAATAAACAAGCAAAGTTTCTATTATTCTTGTGTTTTTCATACAAAGTGCATGCAATTTCTTTTAGTAAGCGCAAAAACATTATGGTAAATATAAAATAAAGCCTCATGAACGGTCAGTGATTACATCACAAACGACCATACGTTCACGCATGAGCTTTATACTAACTTCATTCGCCTTACTCAATCAAAGTAATTGTACTCATGCAATATATTGTAAACTAAAAAACACGACATACTATTATCAGCGTACAAATACGCCTTAAAAACTATCAAACACGGCAGTGTTTTAGTTACTTGCGCAGCAGCGCACCAACAAAAGAAAGGGATACACATCCCAAATACTACAGAAAATTGTTCAATACAATTTCAAAAGAAAAACTACGCTAAATCTTCACCCTCATCCGGAAAGATTTCCTTTAGTTGTGCCACGTGATCGTCAGATTGCAGCGCAACATTTATAAGATCCATAACGAGAAGCTGTAAGTTGTTGAATTATGTCTTCAAAGCTGTAAGCTCAGCACTAGTGTTAACGCCATAAGTCGCAGACCTGCTAATGTCCCAATCAACCTTCAAAGCGCTATTCACATGCTGAGAACATTCAGTGTAGCCTTGGGTATATCCATCATTTCGCGCAGCAATCACCAAGCGCGCAACCGTCTTATCAAGCTCTTTAGAATTCAAAACTGACTCAGCAACCTATAAGAAAAGAAGGCAAAACAAACAAAAAAAAAGAAAGAGAAAGAGGAGACAAGAAGAAAGAAATTTACACAGGCAATTCCACGATCTTTCAGCCAAGCCATGTCACTCTTCAAAGGTTCAAGCTCGCTTTCCACTGTAACTCGCGCCGTCTCAGAATTCTCCAATTTCTCTTCGGTTTCAGTTAAACGGTGGGAAGTTTCAACTCTTTCGGAATGCGCCAGCTCCAGATCCTTTTTAAGTTTTTCCTGATTAGAAAGCAAAGCAGTGAGTTCTTCCAACTCTTTATCTCTAGGAGCAAGGGTAGCGCAAACCTGTACCTCTCGTTGTTCACTTCGCTCCATGTGTGAGCGTGCTTCGACAAGCGCTGCTTCAGCGTCAGCTTTCTCCTTCTTTAACTTCTCAACTTCTGCATCCTGTTTTTTCAATTTTTCAAACTCGGCTTTAAGGTTATTAATAACGTTGCGAAGTTTGGCTTGTTCAGCATTATCTTTTTCGTAGATTTTCTTCCAGTTCTTGTCACACCCTGGCTTTGCGGAAGCGTGGTTAATTTGGTGTGACTTCTTAATACCATAGCTTAACCATAACAAGCTATATGAATTTAAAATCATGCAAAGTCATCCATTAAAAATAAAATTGTCAAACATTGTCTAAATGGGTAAACACCCAACAACCATTACTTGTCTTAAACAGTACAACTACTACCATAATGCAAACATAAATAAACATGGTTCAGGGGCTATGGCTTGTCCAGGAAAGAGCCATAAGCCTTGAACCCGGATGACGCTGAGTCTAAATGCAGCGGGAAATCCTGCTAAACCGTGCCAGATCCTTAATTCCCTGAAATACATGTAAGTTGAAAAATCAACAATAATATTGAGCGAGTTCATGCGAAAATGAGTAAATAAACCTTTATCTTTATCAAAAAACCCTGGTATGTAGCAATTAAGGAAAAAGAGATCACCAATGGTTTGCAAGGCCATTGATATGTGTAAATGCAAGTAGGAAGGCTCAAACCTAGCAAATTTATGCGTCGGGAACAAAGTCATCCCAAGGTCCGTTCTGCTGGACCTGGGACTGGGCTCGCTACACCCAAATAGATCTACCGCTCCTGCCCCTCGGTCCTACCCTGAGGATTAATGACCTCAAGTTTCCGCCTACCCATTCACATGATCTAAGTAACCCTCCTTACGCTAATCATACCATGTATAACATATCCATAATCATTGTAACATGTATTTCACCCCCGCAGTTTATAAAACTGAAAACAGTTAAGAGAAAAGGGGGACATGAACTCACAGTGAACGCGTCACAAAATCAAGCAATCCAATATCCAGGTGCTGTGCAACGACCTACATGTGCTAATTCTATTAGACGGATGGCCGTGCTTTAGCTTCATAGTTTACATTTTTGGGAAACAGTTAGTCAACCGTTTCGTATATATATTTGATACGCATTCTCCTTCCCAAGGATGGGGGATTTAAATACATGTATACTTATATTATTTTATTAAGTCCCACTTAATATATTTTATTTCTTATTTCAAAATATAATTATTTTTCTCAAAAATAATATATTTCCTCTTTACATGATATTTTCCAAAATAATACGTTGACAACATACGTGTCGGTGAATATTTCCGCGTAATGCGTAAGTTACGTTTTAAATGATTAGGTGGTAATAGAAATTACCGTTGTAACTCTTATGCTTGTTGTATAAGCGTTGGTATTATTTTGGGTTTGACAAGTTAGTAAATATTATTTTTACTCTAAAAATAATATTTATACATTTTCACAAAATAATCATAAACAGTGTTGTGACAAAATATATTTACCGAATATATATATTTATCACGTTTAGTTTTGTGAAAATCCCACCTCCGATTATTTATAAATAAAGTTGTGGCGAAATATATTTTTGAAAACATGTCAAAGTAGTCTAACACTTGTAAATAATTCTAAGTGTTAGATTTTTAGAAAATTTCGCCAGAGTTTCCCCTGTAACTGGAGGTGGCCACGCTTTCAAGCGTATCATTTTCTTTTACAAATCATCTCAACAATTTATCAAATCAACCGAATCAATTTTCAACACTTCAAATAGAAGACTAGTATGTAAAACCGCGTCGTTTCATGAACTTGTAGTTTTTACAAAAACTACGGTGTAGATCTCGTTATTTTTAGTGGATCTATTCATAACATAGCTTAGTCTTGCAAAAATCTCGTTTTTGGAACAAATCACTTCTTACAACTTCCCGACAATTTTTGTAAACATTGTTATTTTGTCGGATCTTTTATTCTACAAGTGTTTCTACACTTGTAGTTTATAGAAATCGTATTTGTTAACACTTTATCCATTTTTTATAAAAACATGATTTTCTCGACACCCGGTCCTACGAATATACCACTTGTACATACGTAGATCGGCTTGTTTTAAATACTATTTTTCATGTTAAAACACTTTTATACAAGTTCATGTTCTCGTGTGGTGGAGTTTCACCTTTTAACCCTTGAACCGCTGGCATCTAGTGTATGCCAAAATTCGAGATCTTAACAATGTCGGGTTAAACGATGATAAGAGCCACCACATCATAGATCGGGCCATTTTAATCAACATGTTCAAATACTACGACATTTACACGCGTTTTGAGCTTTTATCCAATGATATACACGTTTTAGTAAACTTTAAAGTTCCATTAAGCGGGTTACCGACATTCAACCGACAAATATCCTTTTAACCACTTTAGACATGACCAAAAATGAGTTTTAAACGTTATACCTCTAGCTCGGGGCTAGGGAAGAAACTAGTCGAAAACTGCGTGGATAATAGCAAACGGTAGAGGTCCTTCGCGTTCCGTTTGTTCCGAGCTCCGTTGTATGTAACCACCGACACTTGTATGGACTTGGAATTGCAAGACTTGAACTCGAAGGCGAGTGGGTGGTGGTGATAGTGTTCGGCCGAGAGGGAGAGCAAGGGAGGGAGAGAGAGTGAAGGTGAGGTGTGTGTGTGTGTGTGTGAGGGAGGTGAGGGTTTTTATAGAAAAAGTTGCCTCGATCCTCGCGTAATCTAATATAAAATAATAAAGGACGTACTCTCCCGGTCCCACTAGTTGGCCGATTCCTTTAGGTTGTAATGGTGCTCGGTTCGTTTCCAATTGTTCAGTTACGGTCCAGTTTGGTTAAGTGCGTTAAGTGCGAGGTCTAACCCCGTTAGTTGTTTAATGCATTATAAAGCGGGTGTTAGGGTAATCAGGGACCCTAACTGGCTCAGAAAAGTACCAATATTAATTTTGGCAATATTTTTATGTTCCGGGTATTGTTCGGTTGTTCGGTCGGATAGTAATCCGTTAAAGTGCTTAAGATATCCGTTAAGCGTCATAAATAATATTTTTAGCGACACAATTTATTCTGCAAAGTGTCGGGAATAATTCCTCATATTTTGGCACTTTATTAATTAGCTAGAAGCTAGTGTGTTGATAAAAGTGCTGTGTTTCGTGCTTAAAGTACGTTTTAGGCACATCCAAATCTCTATATCTTATTCCTAGAGACGTAATCATACAACCCTTGTATCCCTACACACACTATGGGTGTAGTAAAATAATTCTGGCTCATTCAGGCCTTTAGAGGCAGTGTTTGCCTGATGCTGGCTATATCAGCATGTTCACTGTGTATCCGTTTAGTGCTACTGTGCTTTTGTGCATCATGTTTGTCACTAAGGTTCAGCAATTAAGTAGTGTAGTGACAGGAATATCAAAGTATGATGCAGATATGTACAAGTACCAACAATCAAGTAGCAGTTTATCAGCAAACTCAGTAAAGCACAGTAATTAGGCAATAATTAATAATTAATTAAGTCGTACGGATACCTGGTTTTGAGAGGGTTGTCACATTCTCCCCCCGTTAAATAAATTTCGTCCCGAAATTTAGGTTCTGCTTGAAGAAGCAGGGTTCTTAGGAAACAGGTGGGGGTATTTCTCTTTCATTCGGTCTTCACGCTCCCAGGTGAATTCAGGACCATGTCTAGCATTCCAGCGAACTTTGACGAGCTTGACACTGCTCTGGCGGGTCTTGTTAACTTTCCAATCTGTGACCTCAACAGGTTCTTCAACGAAGTGGAGCGTGTCATCAATATGAATCTCGTCGGTAGGAATGGCAACGTTAACTTGAGTTGGACTCCTCTTTAGATTGGATACATGAAATGTATCGTGAACGTTATTTAGCTCGGCAGGTAGATCCAACTTGTATGCTACTGTTCCAATTCTTTTCAAAACTTTGAAAGGACCAATGTAGCGTGGATTCAACTTCCCACGCTTCCCAAAGCGTGCTACACCCTTCCAGGGTGATACCTTCAACAAAACCATATCCCCAACCTCGAACTCTTGAGGTTTCCTTTTCAGATCTGCATAGGTCTTCTGGCGATCACGAGCCGCGCTAATGCGATCTCGGATTTGCGCGATCTTATCTGTAGTTTCCTGAACTACGTCGGGACCTACCAATTGTCTATCACCTGCGTCAGACCAACAGAGCGGCGACCTGCACTTGCGCCCATATAAAGCTTCGAATGGCGCGGCACCAATACTGGTGTGGTAGCTGTTGTTGTATGAAAACTCAACCAGGGGTAAATGCTTATCCCAGCTACCGCCTAAATCCATCACACATGCTCTCAGCATGTCTTCCAATGTCTGAATCGTCCGCTCACTTTGGCCGTCGGTCTGCGGGTGAAACGCGGTGCTCATATTCAGCTTCGAGCCAAAAGCTTCCTGGAAAGATTGCCATATCCTCGATACGAACCTTCCATCTCTATCGGATATAATCGAGAGGGGTACTCCATGGCGAGTGACAATTTCTCTCATGTAAATCTCAGCCAGTTTGCTTGTATGATCCTTTTCGCGGATAGGCAAGAAGTGTGCTGACTTCGTCAAGCGATCCACTATCACCCAGATAGTGTCATGGCCCTTAGGCGTTCTTGGCAACTTCGTAATGAAATCCATGGATATTTCTTCCCACTTCCATTGGGGAATTTTTGGTTGCTGCAGAAGTCCCGAAGGCTTCTGGTATTCCGCCTTAACCTTAGCGCAAGTCAAACATTGGCTCACATAAATAGCAACATCGCCTTTCATCCTAGGCCACCAATAATAATCCTTAAGATCTTGGTACATCTTATCCGCTCCCGGGTGGATAGAGTACCGTGACTTGTGAGCTTCATCAAAAATAACCTCTCTTAATTCACCAAACAAAGGAACCCAAATCCTTTTCTCAAAACATAACGTTCCTTCCTTGTTTGGAACCAATATCTTCTCCATCCCACGGAGATACTCTTTCTCAAGGTTTCCCTCCTTGAGAGCTTCTTTTTGCGCTGCTCGAATGCGTGAGGAAAGATCGGTTTGGATAATCATTTCCATAGCCCTAACCCGTATGGGCTTGATTCTCTCCTTGCGACTTAGGGCATCGGCGACCACATTCGCCTTCCCTGGATGATACTTGATCTCGCAGTCGTAATCGTTCAACAGCTCAACCCATCGCCTTTGCCTCATATTCAACTCCTTCTGGTTGAATATATGCTGGAGGCTTTTGTGATCTGTAAAGATCGTACACTTTGTCCCGTAAAGGTAGTGTCTCCAAATCTTCAAAGCAAAAACCACTGCGCCTAGCTCCAAATCATGCGTGGTATAGTTCTTTTCGTGCACTTTCAGTTGGCGTGATGCGTAGGCGATAACCTTTTGACGTTGCATCAACACACAACCCAATCCTTGACGCGAAGCGTCGCAGTATACCACAAAATCGTCGGTACCTTCCGGTAGAGCTAAGATTGGCGCGTTGCAAAGCTTATCCTTCAACAACTGAAATGCTTCATCCTGTTTGATTCCCCAATCAAACTTTTTATCCTTTTGCGTGAGGAGCGTCAATGGCTGAGCGATCTTTGAAAAATCCTCAATAAATCTTCGATAATAGCCAGCCAAACCCAAGAATTGCCGGATCTCGGTTGGCGTCTTTGGCGCTTCCCAATTCTTGATCGCCTCGATCTTGGTTGGATCCACATGAATTCCACTTTCATTTACCACGTGCCCAAGGAATTGCACGTCTCTCAGCCAAAACTCACACTTAGAAAATTTGGCATACAACTGCTCCTTCTTCAGTAGCTCTAAGATAGCTCTGAGGTGTTGCTCGTGCTCTGCCTTCGACTTTGAGTAGATCAAGATGTCGTCGATGAACACAATCACGAACTTATCCAGATACGGCTTACAAACTCGGTTCATCAAATCCATGAACACTGCAGGTGCGTTTGTTAAACCAAACGGCATGACAAGGAACTCGTAGTGCCCATAACGAGTTCTGAAGGCTGTCTTCGGGATACTTTCCTCCTGTATCCGAAGCTGATGATATCCAGATCGAAGATCGATCTTGGAGTAGAAACTTGAACCTTGAAGTTGGTCAAACAGATCATCAATCCTTGGCAAAGGATACCTATTCTTGATCGTCAGCTTGTTCAATTCTCTGTAGTCAATGCACATACGGAAACTACCATCCTTCTTCTTGACAAACAAAACTGGAGCTCCCCAAGGCGAGAAGCTTGGTCGAATAAAACCCTTATCTAACAACTCTTGAAGTTGCGTTGATAGCTCTTGCATCTCAGACGGGGCAAGTCTATAAGGTGCCTTAGCCACAGGCGCGGCGCCTGGAACTAAGTCGATGCGAAACTCCACTTGCCTCTGAGGTGGCAAGCCAGGCAAGTCTTCTGGAAAGACTTCCGGATATTCCCTTACGACAGGGATGTCTTCGATCTTCGGCTCAGCAGCCTTTTTATCCACAATGTGTGCTAGAAAAGCAACACACCCTTTCTTTAAACACTTCCTTGCTTTCAGACAGCTAATAATCCGCAACGGCGTCTCACGCTTCTCTCCATGAACAACAATGGTCTCACCATCGTCGGTCGGAATACGGATAATCTTCTCGCGACAAACAATCTCTGCTTTGTTACTTGCTAACCAATCCATCCCTACTACCACGTCGAAGCTCCCCAACTGGACTGGTAGTAGATCGAGAGCAAACTCACACTCTCCTAACTCGATTACGCAATCTCTAATTACTTCATTGGCTTCTACTAACTTCCCATTTGCTAGCTCGATCGAATAAGGAATATCTAACTTACTAGCGGCTAAACCAAGCATGTTCTTAAATTCTAACGATACGAAGCTATAATCGGCACCAGTATCAAACAAAACAGACGCATAGCGTTGGTTTACAGGGAACGTACCAGTAACAACATTGGGATCCTGGCGCGCTTCCCTGGCCTCCATGTTGAAAACTCTTCCACGAGCTTGGTTCAATTCCGGGCAGTTCCTCTTGAAGTGCCCTTGATCTCCACAATTAAAACATCCGGGCCTCTGCCCGTTTCCACCATTGTTCCCAGCTTGGTGGTTTCCCTGGTTTCGGTTCACGGTGCCTGCTTGGTTAGCACGGTTTCCATCTCCACCCTGATTTCCTTGTGGGCGGTTCCCAGCACCACCACGGTTGTTTCTATTTCCATTTCCTCCCTGACCTCCCCGGCCAGCATTTGCCCAACAAGTCTCCTTCAGGTGGCCAACCTTTCCACATGCTTCACAAATTTTCAACCCACAACGACCGGAGTGATGTTTTTGGCATGAGTTGCACTTGGGCTGTGCACCCATGTATCCCCTGCTCTTCTTTCTACCACCAACTAAATCTTGAGCTGGTGCATTCGATTCTCCCTTCTTAACCACCGTCCCGGTGCTTTGCTTGAAACTCGAAAACTTCCGCTTATTACCACCAGAGGACTCCACATGAGTCTCCTTTCTCTTGGGTTCAATCTCATCGAACTTGTTTAACCGAATCGCTTCTTCAGTAAGAGCCACACTGAGATCAATGGCCTCTGTGATGGTTGCGGGTTTGGAAGAAGTCACCATACTGATTATCTGAGGAGCCAATCCCCAGATGAAGCGCTCAACCCTCTTAAACTCTGGTGTGACCATATAAGGTACCACGTGAGACAGATCGTGGAATCTCTGAACATAATCCGCTATCTTCGACCCTTCCATCTTTAAGTGCCAAAACTCGGTTTCAAGCTTTTGAATCTCCGCGCGAGAGCAGTACTTCCTTCGCATAAGCTCTTTCAATTCGGCCCAAGACAGGGCGTAGGCGGCAGCTTCGCCTAGAGTTTGCACTTGAAGGTTCCACCAAGATAGGGCTCCATCTAGAAACAGCCCTGAAATGTAAGTGACCTGCTGGTCGATCGCACATTTGCTCATACGGATGGTGGAATCAGTCTTCTCTGCCCAACGAACGAAGGCAACTGCACCACCCGTGCCGTCGAAGTTTGTGGGCTTACAGTCCAGAAACTGCTTGAAGGTGCACCCTGCACATTCGTTTCAATATAGGAACTACATTAGCAGTTGCTACAGGAATCCAATTAGACCATGGTACGTCTTAAAGACTTAGGGTTACCATGAGGGGGATTCTGGTTGCCGTTGATGTTCGTGTTGCTTCCGCTTGGTCCTTCTTGCGAGGCAGCATACTGAGCAATGGCGGCAGCAATAACTTCTTGCAGTTCTTCAGGAGTAGTGGGCATCGGCTGTGGTTGACGTCTTGGTGCCATTTTCTAAAGATGCGTACGTCGATTAGGCCATAGAAATCATACGTATATAGTAATAGTAATAGCATATAACATCTCATGTTATCAATATATCACACACAACATCCCATGTCCAACATCCCATGTCCAACATCCCATGTCCCAACACAAAATAATCAATCAAGTAAATCAGATATGATGAGAATGCGGCGATTGCATATATATCAAGACCATAAGCATAGTAAGTGTGTTAGTACATCCATCAATCACATAGGGGTTACATCACCCCTGTACAAAATACATCATATCAGTGTTACATACAATCAATACATCACATGTATCAACAAAAATCTGTGTAGTCAAATGGTCTTCAAAAGCTGTGCATAACAATCGCGGCTGTCTCACCGGTGTCTACCCTGGTAACGTCGATGTGCTCTAGACGGGTGGTGGTGGTGGAGGAGGATAGACAGGATAATGCAAGCGGCGAAAAAGAAGCCAGTCCTCCTCTAAGGCCTGCTGGGTGCGGATCACGGATGCAATCTGCTGCTCTAGGATCGAAAGTCGAGCAGCAATGTCAGGAGGAAAAGACCGAAACGGCTGAGCAGATGAGGATGACGGACCATGACATGAATAAGGAGGCATCTGAGCTCTCTCGAGCTCCTGCAAACGCTGAGAATGGGAATCATGCTGAAGAACAAATGACATCAATAGGTCCTCTAGGGTATGCCCCATATGAGGTGGGTCAACGGGTAGCGAAGACCAGAAAGAAGGCTCGCTGACAGTGCCAAAAGGCATAACAGGAAAAGATGGAGTGGATGCTGAAATAGGAGATATCTGAGGCATGACAGGTGATGGCATCGGTACATGGCCAAATGGATGGGCGGAAGAGCCCTCTCCAGGCCCCGCTGGAGGTATGAATGAAGGAATCTGAAACGAGAACTCAGGATGGTGAGCATCAGTGCGGTGAGGAGGAAGCGGCGGAACATCCTCGTCAGCCGGTATCCAACCGTGCTGAGCCTCCTCGTCAGGGGGATCCATGTGCTCTGCAAACAGAGCATGCTCGGGCTCAATAGGTAAGGGATCAACAGGAGCTAAAACAGGATCAACGTGAGCAACAACAGGATCAATATGATCGACATGAGGGTCAACTGGAACGTCAGCGATCTGAGGGTCAACAAGAGGATCAACAACATGGTCAGCATCTAACAAAGGTATATCATCAGCAGGAAGATCGCCAAGTGGCTGACCCGCCAAAATAGGATCAACAGGAACATCAGCATGCGCCAAACCATGCTCATGTGCGGGATCGAAAGCAGCGGCCTGCTCTGGAGCTACTGCAGGCTCGGGATCGACAAACGCCATATCGAAGTCAAAGTCCGGATCGATAGGATCAAAAGGGTCGGCAGGGTCAACGGGGTCCTCTACAGGCTGGTCCATATGAACGAACTCAATATCACGGTCTGGATCGAATCCAGGGGAAATACAGGGTCAGAATCCTCGATATCGTCATGCTCAAAAACAAAGCTCGGCATAGGGGCGGCAGATGACGCCTGGTCAGGATCCGAGTCATGAACGAAAAGCTGCGTGCTCGCCACATGTGATGGAGCAGATGCCACAGACTCAAAGGAGTCTGGGGCTGGAGAATGAACAGGCGAGCCTCCGACAGGAGCACCGGCGATCATCAAAAGACCGCCAGCGGGCAAAAGAGCTGGGTCAGGAACCTCGTCCTCGTATAGCTCATCATCGAAAAGATCAATATCGCCACCAGCCTCGGCATCAAGCATAAGCTCATAAGCTGGGTAGGATGCAAGAGGAATCGGGGCGGGAATCACAGCGAGAGGAAGATCCGCAGCAGGACCACCAACGATGGGCTCATCGACGCCGTCAGGTAGTGCGAACGGCTGAAAGTCGTCGTCGTCTGTACTAGTATAATCCGAGGTGTGCACCTCGTGCTCTGATGACATAATCTCGTCTGACTCCATGGGTCGAGGTCCAGTAGTGTCCGAGTCTCCAGTATCTGAGGTGTCCATGAGTCTGTATTACAATCACAAGTATGCACAAATATCAGCAAATCAGGTAATCACACAAGTTACCACATAATAATCCCATATTCCTCCTAGTCCCACTAGCCTCCCAGCCTCCCAGACTGTCCTTCCTAGTCCCACTAGCCAATTTTCCCAGCCTCCCAGACTGACTCCCTAGTCCCACTAGCCAATTCTCCCAGCCTCCCAGACTGACTCCCTAGTCCCACTAGACAACTACCTCGATCCATTAGATCGAGCCTCGGCCTCCCAGACCGAGCCTCAGCCTCCCAGACTGAGCCTAAAAATAATAAATAAAATATGCTCAACATTTGTTTATAAAAAGTTTTGGATCTGGACTTAAATGGTATGCAGAAAAAAAATGTTTTCGTGAGAGCCCTAGTGATCATAGTCTAGACTCAAAATGAACCCTAGTTCGCTATGATCAGAGCTCTGATACCAAGCTGTCACACCCTGGCTTTGCGGAAGCGTGGTTAATTTGGTGTGACTTCTTAATACCATAGCTTAACCATAACAAGCTATATGAATTTAAAATCATGCAAAGTCATCCATTAAAAATAAAATTGTCAAACATTGTCTAAATGGGTAAACACCCAACAACCATTACTTGTCTTAAACAGTACAACTACTACCATAATGCAAACATAAATAAACATGGTTCAGGGGCTATGGCTTGTCCAGGAAAGAGCCATAAGCCTTGAACCCGGATGACGCTGAGTCTAAATGCAGCGGGAAATCCTGCTAAACCGTGCCAGATCCTTAATTCCCTGAAATACATGTAAGTTGAAAAATCAACAATAATGTTGAGCGAGTTCATGCGAAAATGAGTAAATAAACCTTTATCTTTATCAAAAAACCCTGGTATGTAGCAATTAAGGAAAAAGAGATCACCAATGGTTTGCAAGGCCATTGATATGTGTAAATGCAAGTAGGAAGGCTCAAACCTAGCAAATTTATGCGTCGGGAACAAAGTCATCCCAAGGTCCGTTCTGCTGGACCTGGGACTGGGCTCGCTACACCCAAATAGATCTACCGCTCCTGCCCCTCGGTCCTACCCTGAGGATTAATGACCTCAAGTTTCCGCCTACCCATTCACATGATCTAAGTAACCCTCCTTACGCTAATCATACCATGTATAACATATCCATAATCATTGTAACATGTATTTCACCCCCGCAGTTTATAAAACTGAAAACAGTTAAGAGAAAAGGGGGACATGAACTCACAGTGAACGCGTCACAAAATCAAGCAATCCAATATCCAGGTGCTGTGCAACGACCTACATGTGCTAATTCTATTAGACGGATGGCCGTGCTTTAGCTTCATAGTTTACATTTTTGGGAAACAGTTAGTCAACCGTTTCGTATATATATTTGATACGCATTCTCCTTCCCAAGGATGGGGGATTTAAATACATGTATACTTATATTATTTTATTAAGTCCCACTTAATATATTTTATTTCTTATTTCAAAATATAATTATTTTTCTCAAAAATAATATATTTCCTCTTTACATGATATTTTCCAAAATAATACGTTGACAACATACGTGTCGGTGAATATTTCCGCGTAATGCGTAAGTTACGTTTTAAATGATTAGGTGGTAATAGAAATTACTGTTGTAACTCTTATGCTTGTTGTATAAGCGTTGGTATTATTTTGGGTTTGACAAGTTAGTAAATATTATTTTTACTCTAAAAATAATATTTATACATTTTCACAAAATAATCATAAACAGTGTTGTGACAAAATATATTTACCGAATATATATATTTATCACGTTTAGTTTTGTGAAAATCCCACCTCCGATTATTTATAAATAAAGTTGTGGCGAAATATATTTTTGAAAACATGTCAAAGTAGTCTAACACTTGTAAATAATTCTAAGTGTTAGATTTTTAGAAAATTTCGCCAGAGTTTCCCCTGTAACTGGAGGTGGCCACGCTTTCAAGCGTATCATTTTCTTTTACAAATCATCTCAACAATTTATCAAATCAACCGAATCAATTTTCAACACTTCAAATAGAAGACTAGTATGTAAAACCGCGTCGTTTCATGAACTTGTAGTTTTTACAAAAACTACGGTGTAGATCTCGTTATTTTTAGTGGATCTATTCATAACATAGCTTAGTCTTGCAAAAATCTCGTTTTTGGAACAAATCACTTCTTACAACTTCCCGACAATTTTTGTAAACATTGTTATTTTGTCGGATCTTTTATTCTACAAGTGTTTCTACACTTGTAGTTTATAGAAATCGTATTTGTTAACACTTTATCCATTTTTTATAAAAACATGATTTTCTCGACACCCGGTCCTACGAATATACCACTTGTACATACGTAGATCGGCTTGTTTTAAATACTATTTTTCATGTTAAAACACTTTTATACAAGTTCATGTTCTCGTGTGGTGGAGTTTCACCTTTTAACCCTTGAACCGCTGGCATCTAGTGTATGCCAAAATTCGAGATCTTAACAATGTCGGGTTAAACGATGATAAGAGCCACCACATCATAGATCGGGCCATTTTAATCAACATGTTCAAATACTACGACATTTACACGCGTTTTGAGCTTTTATCCAATGATATACACGTTTTAGTAAACTTTAAAGTTCCATTAAGCGGGTTACCGACATTCAACCGACAAATATCCTTTTAACCACTTTAGACATGACCAAAAATGAGTTTTAAACGTTATACCTCTAGCTCGGGGCTAGGGAAGAAACTAGTCGAAAACTGCGTGGATAATAGCAAACGGTAGAGGTCCTTCGCGTTCCGTTTGTTCCGAGCTCCGTTGTATGTAACCACCGACACTTGTATGGACTTGGAATTGCAAGACTTGAACTCGAAGGCGGGTGGGTGGTGGTGATAGTGTTCGGCCGAGAGGGAGAGCAAGGGAGGGAGAGAGAGTGAAGGTGAGGTGTGTGTGTGTGTGTGAGGGAGGTGAGGGTTTTTATAGAAAAAGTTGCCTCGATCCTCGCGTAATCTAATATAAAATAATAAAGGACGTACTCTCCCGGTCCCACTAGTTGGCCGATTCCTTTAGGTTGTAATGGTGCTCGGTTCGTTTCCAATTGTTCAGTTACGGTCCAGTTTGGTTAAGTGCGTTAAGTGCGAGGTCTAACCCCGTTAGTTGTTTAATGCATTATAAAGCGGGTGTTAGGGTAATCAGGGACCCTAACTGGCTCAGAAAAGTACCAATATTAATTTTGGCAATATTTTTATGTTCCGGGTATTGTTCGGTTGTTCGGTCGGATAGTAATCCGTTAAAGTGCTTAAGATATCCGTTAAGCGTCATAAATAATATTTTTAGCGACACAATTTATTCTGCAAAGTGTCGGGAATAATTCCTCATATTTTGGCACTTTATTAATTAGCTAGAAGCTAGTGTGTTGATAAAAGTGCTGTGTTTCGTGCTTAAAGTACGTTTTAGGCACATCCAAATCTCTATATCTTATTCCTAGAGACGTAATCATACAACCCTTGTATCCCTACACACACTATGGGTGTAGTAAAATAATTCTGGCTCATTCAGGCCTTTAGAGGCAGTGTTTGCCTGATGCTGGCTATATCAGCATGTTCACTGTGTATCCGTTTAGTGCTACTGTGCTTTTGTGCATCATGTTTGTCACTAAGGTTCAGCAATTAAGTAGTGTAGTGACAGGAATATCAAAGTATGATGCAGATATGTACAAGTACCAACAATCAAGTAGCAGTTTATCAGCAAACTCAGTAAAGCACAGTAATTAGGCAATAATTAATAATTAATTAAGTCGTACGGATACCTGGTTTTGAGAGGGTTGTCACAGTTCTTACGCTCTTCAGACAGGAGGGCAGCCTCGGCTTCCGCTTTTCTCTTCCAACCTGCAACAGACCACTCTTCGGTCTTCCGATCAGCCTCAAACTTGGCCTGATCAGCTTCCAGCTTAGCTTTCAACCGGGCAATCCGGGTTTCCTCTTCAGCAAACTTCTTCTGGGATATCTTGACAGCAGCCCAATCCTTATGCATACTATGCCACTCGCGCACTATGCGGTGTGTAGTAGACACATGCGAGGCAGCTTCCTCAAGATAAGCATGGTAAGTCTGCTCATAAGATTGGCTCTCTTGGAACTTAATTTCCCCAGGAGGAAAGGCCCCTTGAAACCACTCATGACAAATGCGCCAATCAGAGAAAGTGTCACCTTTCTTCAGGTTCCAAGCAGGAGCGTGAATCTCGGAGGCGTCTTTCTCGAATAAGTTCGATAATAATAATCTCCCAAGGTTTCCTCTGGGCGAATAGGAGAATCCTTGCAACACCAGAGAACGAACTTTGATTTTCAGCAGAAACCCTCTCAATATTTACGGGCATGGAACCTGAAACCTTAGGAGGAGACGCTGTAACTGGAATTTCTTCAGCAGTTCTTTCTTTTCCCAACTCATGCGCAACAAATTCAAAGGCTTGTGGATCACCACTACCATCCACAACTTTAGGCTCAACAACCTTCTCGGCCTCCACAGCAACATCAACAAGCTTGTCAGCCTCAACAGTCTTCTCCACACCGCCCTCAGGAACCTCAGTAGTCTTTAACTGATCAGCAATGGAAGCACGCGGAGGAGAGGGTGGGAGTTCTTCATTAATCACAGGCGGCAGCTCTATGGGAACAGGAGAAATAGGGATACCTGAAAAAACAAAGTATATAAATACTCAACGTGCATTGAAAGAAGTAAGCAAGGATAACACTTACTGGGAGCAGACTCTGAGATAAAGGCATCCAGATTGCCTTTTCTAGTAATTTTCTTCCTCTAAACCTTCCTCGCAGGCTGACCTTCAGCCTCAGCACCAGCTTGTTTCCTTTTACCCGCTTTCTGTCGCACCAAGTGCTCAGGACTGAATTCCAGGTCAATAGGATCATCTGGGTTGCATGGAGGGATATCAGCAGTATCTCTCGGTTCAGGTTTTGGCCTCCTAACAGTAACTGCATGCGTAAGACCCTCCAAAGAGTCAGAAACCACCACATAATCACACCAGGAGTCAGAGGAACGGCGCATACCTTTCTTCTCTCCCCCAACATTTTTAACTTTGGAGGATTGAGTTTTTTCAGCATCACTCTTTTTAGGCGCAACATTACTGGTTGTCGCATGTTTCTTCTTCTCGGGGCCTATGCCCAAATTTGACAACTCACCTACAAAAGCGCAAAGTACAATTTACTCAGACACGCAACAGAAAGCAGACAACAAAAAATATGCGCAAGCTTACCAACACCACCAGCAGGTTGTGCAGACAGATCTGGATCCTGCGGAAGAACAAAATTCTTTACAATTCGATGATACCAAAGCTCTTCATCAGGCTTCTTCCGAATGGTGCCCATTTCTCCGCCTTCTCTCTTATATGCAACAATGTACAACGAAACAACTGCAGGGGAGGAAGAGCAAATTCAAAAAAAAAAAAAAAGAAGAAGAAGAAAGGGCAAAACCCCAAGTCTTACCTTTACCATCCTCCGTATACCCCGGTTTGTCTTCCCGGTCCATCTTCCAATTCAAACTCATACTGGCACCAACAAGGGCTTTCTCTGGCAAGGCAATGTTAGGAACGTCCTTCAGATCCTGATACTAGTTCTCGTCAACAGGGGTCTGAATCGTTTCAGTGGGAACATCTTCCTTTCCCCTTAAAACCATCCTCATCGGAATCACCCCTGCCCTGATAAAGAAAAATTTTTGTTTCCAATCATGGAAAGATTTGGGAGGATGCTGCAAAATCTTCTTGGCAGATGCTCTCTGAACAAATGAGTAAAACCCTTGGGTGCAGTGCATTTGGTGAAAAACCCTAAATCGGGGAATTGTCGGTTCAATGTGCATAGTCCGACACACAAACTCGAAGTGCCGAACCCTAACCATGCCAATAGGGTGCAATTGGGAAATATGAAACTTATAATACCAAAGGATTTCAAGGAAAAACTTTGTTATAGGCAAACGAAAGTTGCCTTCACAGAAGAAATCCCAAAAAAGGGTAATATACCCAACCGGAGCATCCGCGGCTGTCTGGCCCTCCTCGGGATACAAGGCACCCTAGCTCTCTGGGAATCTAAGGTTTTGAGCCAATCCATCAAAGGATGCTCTATGCCATTTTAATGGTGGAAGCTCAGCAGACATGTCTTCCGATAAGTCTTCTTGATGCCCTCCGGTTGACATAAGAAGAAGAAATAACAAATTCTTTCTTAACGGATAATGAAGACAGGAAGGAGGAAAGTTTTCAACAAAGCAATGATTAAATGGGTAAATCAGGTAAACTTACATACCCAAACAAGCAATGATTAAACGTCACGGTTACCCAAGCGACAGGGGCGAGTGGGAAGCCACAAAACGCGAGCCCACACGCGTGTGGAGAGCACGGGCATTAATAGGCATCTGACAAGTGACAGCCTGTCATACAGTCCTTACTGTACTTTCCTCACCCAAAGTCAAAAGATTTTTCAAAATCACAATTTTAAGCAAAGTAAATCTTTGCACAGAAGATCCCCTACTATAGCGCTAAAAGCATTTCTCTCTCATAAGTCCAGTGCTCCACTTATTTACATAAGAGCAACACTAGACTGGGGGGACTTGAAGGGGTAAGGTCCCAAAAACCTCATAATAAGTACTTAGGACCATACCACAACCTTGTCTATCAGCCCTTTTTCGACCTTGCGCGGCCGCGCACTGGTCCTACAAAGAAGGCTTAAGAGACAGATAGCA
The DNA here is from genome assembly GCF_002127325.2 of Helianthus annuus. Taxonomy (NCBI): domain Eukaryota; kingdom Viridiplantae; phylum Streptophyta; class Magnoliopsida; order Asterales; family Asteraceae; genus Helianthus; species Helianthus annuus. The sequence continues at coordinate 118,895,735 of NC_035443.2, forward strand.
GACAACACTTGCGCACCAAAGGGAAATCATAAACCCTTGCGCCTTCCTCCATAAACAAAGGATAAAAATCCTCAGTTAAACACTTCCGCTCAATAATATCCAGACTTGGATATTATTTACCCAACTGATGCCACACGATAAAGAATCACACCAGATTATGGCAACAATCTTCTAGAAAGACTCAATCGTGCATCACTAGATGGTTATAACCGTCTGTACATGTGTCCTCATCTCAGGACTCCCTGAAATCACAAAGATGGCATGGAATTGGAGGAAAACCTCCACTTGATCACTTTCCACGTGGTAATTCCCTAGCCATAGATCTGAACGGCGATCCGTGTGCACTCACGTCGGATCGAGAAGATTAACGGAAGGAAATGTGACCGCTTACGGGGTTAGCATCTTCCGTTAACATTTCATCAACAGGTTTTCCCACCCAAACTCTCGGCTATAAATACAAGAACAATTCAGGTATGAAATTCAAGTTACACACACTTCGTCAATACCTCTTCTTCTTCATAAACACATACTTATTCTCACGCCGGAGTTGGGTCAATGAGAGAACCCCTCTTCTCCCCTTGACAAGGCTAGCGGTGTTTTGTTTTGCAGAGTTTACCGGAGAAGAAGACCAGTCACAATCAAATCGAACAAGAGAGAACAACCCCCTTTTATGCAGATCCAAACCCCCTAGATAATTTGATTTCTGTCATTTATCTAGTGTTTCTTCAGATCAACACATGATCTTCTTAACTAGACTGTCGTACGATCTCCTTAAATAGACCACTTAAGGGATCTTTTTCAATTATATCATCACATGATATTCCTAACCAGATTTTTGGATCAATCTGTTTAAGTAGACCACTCAAGGGTTCCAATTATAGAATAGTACTTTAAACCCAAGGGACTTAACTACAACGTAGAAGTCCATTAAGGATTTAAGATAGTACCTTTGGATATCCTACTATGAATCCCTCATATGAGATATGGAAGATTCTATGAGGATTTGGATAACGAAAATCCAGATTACACAAAAACACAAGACATAAAAGGAATCACATAAGCACATATAATCACATAATTATTTAACATAATCATTAATTTGTTATCTTCGGACACGGGTATTTAAAGCATGCCAGGAATCCAATCCGTGGATTTCATTTGGCACTTTAAACATCTTCAAGAATCTAACTATGGTGATGGAAAGATCTTAATAGGAATTCGGCTTTGTCCTTATTGAATCGTAATATACGTATTAAGGCATACGAGTAATTCAATTAAGGGCTCTGATTTGAATGATATTCATTCACAAGGATCTAATTATGAGGATAAAAAGATCCTATATGGATTTTGGAATTTGTGTAACGAGAGGTGTTTCGACACCTTGCACTAGGCGTGCTTAAATCGATACACAAGGTAGAAAGTTCATGAGGTTGAGGTACTAGATATGCCAAGGCGACATATGAAGTAGAATTTGAAGGTTGAGCAGCAGCAGGATTTGTAACAGCTTTGCTTTGGATTGTAAAGCGGCACATGTTAATCAAATGTCTCCATCGTCCATCGTGGGTACATTTGAAACAGGGTATCTGATTCGGATGATGATGGTTACATTGATTGTACCAAAAAGCGGTTCCCTTGTACGGCTTCATCCCTGAGGCGAGTCATCGTGATAGCTAAATCAACGGTCTTCTGGAGTACGACGCCTATTTGTTGGGCAATTGAAGCACCTAGTTCTGACATTGTTGTTGCGAGAAGAGGCATCATGAAGATGATGAAAGATATAGGAGGAAACAAGTGAAATGAAAACAGAATGACAACGCATAAAAATTGCGATCATTTGTTTGTTACCTAAGGCAAACAAATGAGATGGTAACTAATCAAAGTAAGTGGGTCATATTAATGTATCGCGAAGACATGCTTTAGCCTATAAGTGGACACTCACCCCAAGAGTTCTCAGGTAAGAATGACTGGTCCGATTATGTGGATTTGTACGAACACTCTAGCCTTAGACAGAAAGCTCAGAGTACAGGCATCCACCCTTCCAGATTGCACGTGTTCACATTATAAGACCTAAAATTTGACGGGATCTTGAAAATTTTGAATGTTCAAAACCTTATAATAAATCATCCTAGAACAGATGATTAGTTTTCAAAGCAGATTCAAAATTTATGTTCTTGTTGTGGTTGTCACCTAAGGATAAGTGACGGTATTGTTTTAAGATCTAAACACAAGAATCTTGTGTTAGGGTCCTAGGAAGGTTATAGACTAGGTCAAAGCATTACTAATAACCTAATTCCCTATAACCATTGGCTCTGATACCAACTTTTCTGTCACACCCCGACCACGTAGAACAACAAATCGTGGCGGAAACGTCGGGGAGTGTTGTAATAGAATCATTTTTTCACAACCATGGAATAAGTAATTTTGTTTTATTGAATCATTGAACTCTTTGTTCTATTACAAAACAGATTAATACAAATATTATCTCTCAAGTTTTAAAGTCGCTAAGGCACAAGTCCATCCTAAGTGTAGCATGTATCAACAATCATCACAAAGCAGCACCTGAAACATGTGTAAAAATAGGTACGTCAGCATAAAAATGCCTGTGAGATACATAGGTTTTATCATAATTAGGATTCATGACTTATAGGTTTAAAATAATTTTTTATCAAAAACGGTCATGAACCTTAAAATATTTTCTTTTATAAATCATACTAGAATTTATAAGAAATCAGATGATATAAAATAATAATACATAGGTAATTAAATAACTAAATAAAATGAATTTGTATAAAATATATTGTTTATAAAACAATATTTTGATAAAAAGGTTTATAGTATATATAAAAATATACTTTGGTTCTAAGAAAATCGAATAAGTAATATATCAAAATATATTTCAGTTTCAAAATCGTTTACCCAAGAGTACTAAATAACGCCACGGTATGTAATGTGATGAAAACACTTATATATAAGAAGTACCAGCGGCGTATCTACCATGTTTTCATCACAATACACCCGTCCCGTTATCTAAACACTAACCAAAAACCCATCGTTAAACAAATAGTATATTATATATATACTTTAGTCGGTAAAATAATAAATTTTCAGTAGTATATCAAAAGTATACTTTGGTTTTATTAATAACATATTAAACTATGTTTTGGTTTTATAAATAACATATCAAAATATGTTTTGGTTTTATAAAGAACATATTAAACTATGTTTTGGTTTTATAAATAACATATTAAACTATATTTTGGTTTTATAAATAACATATTAAACTATGTTTTAGTTATATAAATAACATATTAAACTATGTTCTAGTTTTATAAATAACATATTAAACTATGTTTTGGTTTTATAAATAACATATTAAAATATGTTTTGGTTTTATAAATATATGTTGGTTTTGTACAATATCACATATGAGAGCATATCAAACTATACTTTTGGGAGTATAACTAAATATACAAAAATAATGTGATTTAAGAATTCATTCAGACCTAGTGCATCAAACTACACCATTGAGACTACAGGAATACCATTAAGGCAATCCCTATTTGGATAAAAATAAATTGGTTTCAGACATTCCGTGACAACAGGAATGGGGTGTCAAATCCTTTAGCGCTATATGATACTACCAACCGGTCTGGTGAACATAAAATAAGTACTATCCAACAATTTAAATTTATAATCTTTGGAAAAATTTGTGTTAAAACCATAAATAATCATTCAGTTTCTTAAAAGATAAGTACTAATACGTATAATAAATTATAATTTGAAATCATGAACATAACAAATAGGTACACATATTTCACCCCAAAACATTTGAAAACAGTAAAAGAGGGGACTATGTACTCACTTGAGGGTGCTTAGAAGTCTTGAACAACTACCAAGCAAGCTAGAGGGAGCATGTAATCAAACGGCACCTAATATAGGTAACTACATAAATAAACCAGACCTATATCGGAAGATCGGATAGGATGAGGTCTCGTAAACCAAATGAGTGTGGGGACCCAAATGATATTGTTTAACAAAGCCTACATACTAAAATGAAACCTAACCTAAGTGCTTACGACCCATTACGACCCGTTTAGGTAGCTTGCGCTACTTTAACGCGTCGTTTGCGTAAAACGCGTTCGGACCGCCTAACTAGTCCTATGACAAGTATTATATGCTTAAACATGTTTAATTATGTTGCATAATCAGTTAAGTGACAAAAGTTTGGGTTACATATGCTTAAATATCAATTATGCATAAAAGGGCATTTTGGTCATTTTCCTAAGGCATATAAACTACCTATGATACAACTACTTAAACGAGGTGACCATAAGGTATAACCTCGGAAGGTTATTCCCTATACAACTATGGTCACTAAACATGTTTGGTCGGATCCTAATGATCGACCAAACAGGTCTAGTTCGAAAGTCTAAGCGGTTGTTTAGACCGCTTGACTTACGACTCTACATAAGCACTAAACCTAAAGTGACGAGCTAAACATGTTAAAACATGTTTAACGAAGTTAGAAAATAGGTTTGGTATCAAAACAAACGGTTTTGATACCTAAAAGTAGTTTGGTTACAAAATACGCAAGAATATGCATTTTGGCCGAAACTACGACTCGTCACTACACCTAGATAACCTGGTAATCAGTAGGTATAGTCACTAGGGACTAAAACCATCGTGATTACGCTCACGTTATGAAGTTCAAACGAACTTCATGTTAACCATAAACTGGTCAAAGCATGAAGTCAAACAAAGTTTGACTTTCACGCTAAAAATGCATAAAAGAACGAAAGAGGACTTACAAAAGGTCCAAGGAGGTTTGATCCAATTTATTCTCAGGTATGAAGTGCAAGACTTCAACTTAGAGAATGAAAATCAGATCAAATGTGAGTTTGAGAGCAAAGGGGGTGGGGTTTATATAGTTTTTGCACAACCGTTAAGATCGTTCATCGTAAAACGGGCTTCGATCTCATCCGTACACATGTGCCCATGGTTTTGTCAAACCATGGGAGCCACTAGTTTCATTAAAACCATGTGCAAATGAGGGGAACAGCTGGAAAAAGCTGGAATTTAGATTTTTCATTTTGGTCCCTTCCTATGATAACTATGGCAGAATGTCAATTTTGGTCCCTGAATGTGCAAAACATGGTTTTTGATGCATTTTTGACACGTTCAAGACCCGTTAATCCCATTTCAAAGCTCTAAAATGAAGTTACATGAAACATGCTCAAAAATATCTCGGATGTCGGTTCGTTTGGTCGTACGGTTGCGTTGTTCGATTAATTACGACGAAACACGAACGAATGCGAAAAACGATCCAAATTACGCGACGAATGGAATTTTATCATGCCAATCACTAAAATAAAATATTTTAATGATTACATAAAGTTTTGGATGTCCGGATGTATGCAGAACGTAAGATATGCGCGAAAATGCAAACTTATGCACTTTTTGACGCTTTTAGTCCCTATTGATCAAGAAAGTTTATTTTTGCGCACCAAATACCTCAAATCCTATTTCTAAGCTATGTAATGGATATTTAGGGCAAATTTAACTTATGATCAAGTTCCAGAATGTTCGTTACAGTATAAATCGGCATACTTTCGCAGTTTGCCGAAATTAGTCCCTATAAGCGAATAAACTTGATTTCGCCATACCAAACCTTCCAGAACTTATTTCCAAGTTATGTAAACATTATTTAAGGTATGTTAAGCCTATTTCACTATTCCGGAGTGTTTGTTGCATTAAACTGGTTATATTTACGCATCAGTTTGCGTATAACCTTCCAGAAAGCGATTTAGAGCTCGAAATCGATCAAGAATTGATATGTGCAAATGATACACATATTTATACATATCCCAAGTATGAAATACAATATTTCATTGGTTTGGTATTTGTTTGATGGTTGAAGTGACACAGGTGTCACAATAACCTGTTGTTAGGGGACATTACCATGGAATGTCGAACATAGCGTATTCGTCGTTAATAAGATAGGGGGAATACGAAGGCATGTGTCTTCTCCTTAGAATGACTCGTGTCGTTTGCAGGACCGTGTGCCAAACCGCCGCTTCCTGATCGATAGTTTTTGCGCTGACAGGATTAGCATCATCGTTGAAATGCTCCATAGTGTCTTTTCGGTGACTTCACCTCGAAAGTCGTATGTAATGTACATCAACCTTTGTCGACACGTAGATTGAGTTTCGTGAAATCTTGCACGCCCGTGCTTTGTTTTGCGTAGGTTACCGGCTCGGTTACTTAAAATAGCATGGACGACATAATAATGGCGTTTGTCCGAGTTAATTAACGTGGTTCCTACGTGATGACCTTTAATGAACTTCAACATGAGTTTCCGAAGGTCTTAAATGCATGTTTCCTAACAATGTGTATAACACCACAATAGCGTATGTTTGAAAACAAAATCTTGACTGTTTGTTTTTTTTTTCGGCAACGGTTGGACACCATATTCGAGTCTTAAGCGTTCTGTACGTATTTAAAGTCTTAATAGTCTAAGTCCCAGAGAAAAGTGAGGTTAGAGCCTAGGTATTTCTGCAAAAAACCATATTCGCTGTAACCTATAGCTCTGATACCAATCTGTCACACCACGAAATTATCAGAGCTAGCGTGACTGGAATGGTATCTTCATTGCACAGTGGAAGCAACTAAGCTAAGACTTTTAGAAAACGAATACCACTAAGTACTCGAGTCTCCAATGGTTCTCCTATTCCAACCGTGCCATAACTTTGAAAAGTAACTTGAGAAAGAAACATGCGAAAAATCAACATAAAGTTGAGCGAGTTCATAGTTTGTTTTGGAAAAGATTTGAAATAAATCTTTTTGAATAACCGGTTTTTGAAATAATGTTGAGAAAACGAATTTAAAATCATTTTCCTTGGAAAGTTATATGGAAACTTTGTATTTCTAACGCATTATATTCGTAAAACCATGTATTTATAAACTCTTGTATTTGTTAAATCTGTGTAACCGTTAATGCTCACCCTGACATTGACAACATGCATGCATAATCCTATGCTTTAAATTTGTATAAAATATGGTATGTAATTTGTAAAGACGTATTGAAACTGAGTTCTGTATATGTAAGGAATACGAGATCGTTAATGGTTCGCGAGGCCACTAACATATGTAACGACATAGGAAGCATCCAAACCATAGGCATTTTTAGCTATCGAATCCACGACTGTCAGTTCACGACTAGAGACACAAAAGCACTGCTTGGTACTAGAGTGACCAAGAGTGTGGCTGCCTGAAACCTATACCTATTAGATCTAACCTTTTGTTCCGCGGTCTTGGTATGTAACTGATTAATGGTGCTTATGTTACCCTGCTCGTGACATGATCTATTGTGTCATTCCTTAGTTTAGCATGTCGTTTGTACTTGTACTTTCTCGTAGTTTGGAAAACTAGAATATGTGTGTATGCACATTTCGAAAAATACGCTTGTTGAAAAAACCGGTATAGAATATAAGCTTTTCGTAAACCATTTGTGTTTATTAAAATGGTTTAGAAATACGTAATATATGTTTATCGAAAACCTTGTATGCTTTGCAAAATGTGCATGTCTTTCCACCCCGAAAACATTTAGAAAAATGTAAAACCGTAAAAAAGTGGGGTTATGAACTCACCTGAATTGCCTTGTGCAAAGCTAGCTAATTACGTCTTCGTGATGTCGTTTCCAAGATGAGACTCGCTAGCGTGCATTCTACAATATTCCTAACACGGAATATCTTATAAGTTTCTAAACAAAAGCGGTAACTAAGCTACGTGTCCCCGAGCTCTACCGAATCGTTAACCGAACGATTCAACGGTAAGTTGTTAATTCAACGAAAATGACTAAGTTAAACTTTTTCGCCCCGAGAAGTCATTTCTGTATATAGGAATATTCGTATGAAAGTAATATAATAAACTTGTATTATATATATTGCATCTTGTATATATTTGCCAAAACATATGTATACGCCGTTTCGGCATTTGTAATAAGTATAGAAAAGTTATATTTATTTTATAGAAGCATCATCGAGTTGTTCGATGTTTGAAATAAATATATACTATATTTGTTTTTATAAACGAGTACGGTCGCTTGAGGTTTAAAATAAATATAAAACTATATTTATTTTTATAAAAACGAATTCGTGTGGTTTGATATTTGAAATAAATATACGAACTATATTTAATTTTATAAAAGAGATCCAAGTTATTTGATGTTCAAAATAAATATATAATCTATATTTATTTCCATAAAAGGAAGTCGTATTGTTTGATATTCGGGATAAATATATAACTTTATTTATTTTTCATAAAAAGGAAGTCGTCGAAATTAATTGTATGTGTATCTTGCTTTCTAAATGCCGTTTGAATAAAACGTGTTTTAGTTTTACGAATTTTCTCGAAAAACGGGCAGAGTTTCAGTAGGATCGTTTTACCGACCAAACGAGTCATTCAGAAGAGTTTTTGCTCAATACGAGAGGCGGAAACAAACGTATCGAGTTAATTCAGCTTGCAATTCACTTTAAACTGTCTTTTGATTGATTTGACAAAGATTTACAACGAGTAGACACTTCGGCAGCAGTTCGGTACTGAAACTGGAAAGTTACAAATGACTTGGCACGTCCAGTATTTATAGGTGAGCTGGTTTCGCACGAAATAGCTCAAACAAAAGCTGGTTTCGCACGAAACACTCCAAGCGAAATCAGTTTCATGCGAAATCATCATTTCGTGTGAAATACCCATTTGATTTCGTACGAAATGACATACATGTCATTTCGTGCGAAATACCCTCAAACACTGATATCTCATTTTCTGTGCCCTGATCTATCTAATACAATACAAGACTCGATACAAGACGAAGTCGACAGACGTATGCACCAACAGACTCCCCCTCGGATGTTGACGAAGTCTTCGCTGTCGAGTCTTCAAGCTACAATCTTTATCAGTCTTCTCGAACTCTTCCGAAATATCTGACAATGTAAACATCCTCAATCTTTGTCTCTTCTCTTCAATTCTAGAATCTTGACCTGGCTCTTATCTTACTATAATTCTCTTGATCAGATCTCTTGATTCCTTAAGTTCATCAGAATCAGCAGTTTGCGCAATCCGACAGATCCATGATAAGAACCTGGCTCTACAGACTACTCTTTTGCTATCCAACTTCCCCTTAAGCTGTGCTTGGGATCATAGTCTGGCTTTCATATTTTCAGGATCAAAACCTGGCTCTTCCTAATCATAGACTCCTCAGGAATCGAAACCTGGATTACCTGCACATTCTCTTCCTCAAAATAAATTTCACAAATTTAAAATTTTACAATTTTAACACCACTTGCATGTATTAAACAATCATTGAATGATTTTACAATTTTAATCTCTGATGAACCACTTGTAAGAAAAACATTCTTTTATAAACACACTCTCCCAAATCCGTTCATCATGTTTAGCACTTGGAATTTTGAAAATCAACTTTTCAACATCAGTTGTCGAAAATCTTTTTGTATTTTTCAAAATTTTATCCTAAAATACACTAAAATCTTTTTGGATTTTTGATTTGAAAAATATGCAGTAAAGAAATATTTACAGACAATATTTTTGTGAGTTTGTGTAAGAGGATCATATCAGTTTATGAGACAAATCACTAACACCGTTAAGCTTTAGACATTTTAAGTTCTAAACAATTCACGTAGATTGTCAGTATATAGATCCACTTAAATTTTTACACAAAACTCAACTGTTTCGAGATATGAATTTAGTGTTTTAAACACTTAGACTTATTCGCGTGTCCCACCTCAGAATATACTCTCGTATCTAGATTTCTATATACAGTCTTACAAGTGAATATACACTAATGATATCTGTAAACGGGTAAATGCGAAACCGTGAGAGCTCAGGTTAGAACTTCCGTTCGTACAAAGAGATGACAGCTCGACTTTAGGTGTGTCCCGTTTGGGGATCTTTTCTTCAACAGCACATGATTAACATTTTTCAATGTTTCATCATTTTTTTATGCTGAGGGCTGGCTTTAAGATTAAAGCTTATGCAAAGTATTATACGAGGACTAGGCTATTGCTCCCGCAAAATCAAAAGTTCTGGTATAATACCCCAGATATCACCACGCACAAAGACCTAGTATGTCAGAAATAGAAAATCTTTCAAACAAGATTTCGGGGGTTACCCATATATCCGAGAGATGTTCCCCACGAGATAAGTAAGTTATTCGAATTTAGGTTTATATCTCGAAAACAATCTAGGTCTTTGTGCATGGTGATATCTAGGGTATTATACCAGGACTTCTGATTTTGCGGGAGCAATAGCCTAGTCCTCGTATAATACTTTGCATAAGCTTTAATCTTAAAGCCAGCCCCCAGATATTCGAATAGATCGTTTATCACATTAAACATTCCATATCTTTAGCGGGTTGTGATAGTCCACTGATGTACTATCATTTCCTCTTTTCACAACAAAACTCATTTTTGAAATTTGTTGATGCATGGAATGTCTGTTGACTACGTCTGCAATAGGTCTTAGGTCAAAGTAGGTCAAGATAGGGTCTTGAAAGTCAAAATCATGTATTATGTAATAGATCCGCTTATGTGAACATGGTTTGTGGTAGGTTCGCTTATGTGTCAGGCATACGTTCGCTTATTAGTCATCAGGTATGGTCCGCTTATATGTCAATATAGTGGGTTCGCTTATTCGACAGTCCATATAAGCGAACCTCCAACACTATAAATACCTGATCAGTTGGACGTTGAAGCGAACCTGTCTCATTGCTTTGTTACCGAAACTCTGTTAAATTTATATCAGAAAGCAATAAAATGAAAGGAATTGAATAGGAAAGATGTTGTAACTTCATTTACGTTGATTCCGCCTTCGTACGTGAAGATGAACGTTCTCTACTGACTATTCAGGGTCGGAACACGGTCCAACAAGTGGTATCAGAGCTCAGGACGAGGAGTTCATACTACTACAGCTTGATTATACCGATTTCTCTGATTTCTACTCACTTTCTCTTATACTTTTTCGATTTGAAGTGGTTCCTACGGTTGAAATGGCCTGAAAATTGAGTATAACGTGTGAAACATACAATTAACAAACCCTAGAAAGTTTCAGGTTAAAACACAGCTTAAAAATGGTTAAAATCAACTAAAAGCATAGTTCTGCTTTTACGGACATCGATAGGTTCGCTTGAAATTACATATTAGATCTGCTCATTCGGACACTTTCGCTCGTACGAACAAGAGTAGATCCGCTCGAACGAACAAATTAGGTTCGCTTGAACGGACAATTTTCACTTCCGCTTATCCGGACTGAGTAGATCCGCTTGAACGAACCTTGTAGTTCTGCTTGAACAGACAAGTGTAGGTCCGCTCGAACGGACACTTACCTGGTCCGCTTGAATAGACACTTACCTGGTCCACTTGAATAGACACTTACCTGGTCCGCTTGAATAGACATTTACCTGGTTCACTTATTCGGACATTGGAGTTCCGCTTATCTGACACTTATCAGTTTTGCTTGTTTGTCATAATTGCTGATAGTTCCGCTTATCAGTCACATTTGTCAAAAACTTCGAAAATTTGTCTAAGTGTTTGCTGATTTTGCAGGTACATTCAAGATGGATGATATTTTCTTGAACCCGTTCAGCGACAAGTACGCGTTTGCAGGAAATACCGGAAACGATGATACTTCGTCAGGTAACACGAATGAAAATTCGACGGTTGTGAAGAAAAAGGAAGCTTGGGAATCGGAAAGTGCTTTCGGAACATTCAACAAACCCCCAAAGCTAATGGCTATTGAAGAGTACAGTAGATGGTCGAGAAAGTTTGAAGACTGGTTGATGGCGTTTGCATTTGCTAGCTGGAAGAGTTTGAAAAACGGCTATGAACATGGAGATAAATCTGGTGAAATGTTGACCTCGGTCGAAGAGATTGATTCATTTGTAGCCGAACAGAAGTGTATAGCGTTGTTATTTTAGTCTGTTCGTGAAGACATAATCTCACTGATAGATTATAAAAATGCAAAAGATCTTTGGAAGAAATTAGAAAAGAAATGTATAGGGAGTGAAGAGATTAAGAAAAACAAAATGAAACTACTTAGGAAAGAGTTTGATATGTTTGGGTGTCTAAAGAACGAGTCGGTTTGTAAAATGATAGAACGATTTGGTCATTTAAAGCTGGAATTGGCAAGGCATGACATCAGATATTCTGAGGAAGATCTTATCGACAAGTTGTTTGATTCTTTGCCAGACGAGATGGACTGGAGATGTTATGCGTTAATGCTAAAGAATACCATCAAGGCACCAGAAAAGTTGACATTAGATTTGCTGATTGAGAAACTCTAGAGTCACAAGTTGGAGCTGAAAAAGACATTCAAAGTCAATCACTCATCTTACCAGCAGAATTTGGATCTATACTATCCGAAAAGCATGATGCCAAAAGCAACTTCTCCCAAAACTGCATTTTCTGCTGAGATTGTGTCGACAACAAGCATAGAAAGTAAAAGCAGTCAAAGCAGTGGAAGTCACAGTGGTTATCACGGTGGATCTTCATCATCTGCAAACCATTCTGATGCGAAGTTTCAATGCAACATTTCAATAGATTTGAAGAATGCACAGAATTTTGACGAGGAGTCGGTTAAGCAGCAGATGGTCTTCTTGGCGTCGGTGTTAGAATCATATGAAGGGTTAGTAGCTGGGAAGATCGGCAACACAAACCTAACGAAAGAGGACTATGACCAAATAGATCCTGAAGAAATGGAGCTAATCGATATTCGTTGGGCTATGGCCAGTGCTGTACGTCGTGCACAGCGTTTCATGGAAATTACCGGCAGAAAGACAATTGGTGGTCCATCTACTAAGCTGGGGTTCGATAAATCCAAAGTGACGTGTTTCAAGTGTAAGCAGAAGGGTCACTTTAAACGAGAATGCAGAAACGCTTATGCTGATGAGTCGGAGAACCCTTTCAGAGATGATTACTACAAGAAGGAGATTTATCATCAGAATAAATCTGAGCCGCCTAGATTAAAGTAGGCTGAAGATAACAGAGACAAATCTAGGGCTCTTGCGGTGATCTACGATGATGAGGGGTATGATTGGAGTAAAGAAGTACTACCGGAGGAGGATGCAGTTGGTTACGCGTTCATGGCGAAGAATGAACCTATTCCGTGGAAAGATAATCGAACAGAAGAGCAGAAGTATAGATACAGAAAAATGATTGTTGAAAACAAAATCATTAGACTTTCTGGTATCTATTTGGAAGCAAAGTGAGCGAGAAGATGGGATCCGGACAGAGAGTGCTACCTTGATCCGTATGGAAACATTGCGATCGACGACAAAACACTTGATATCGAAGCCATCATCAAGGAGTACAAAGAAGAGGATGAGTATTGGCAGAACAAATGGTGGGGAACTCCAACCAAGAAAATGAAAGAAGAAGAGAAAGAGAAAGAAGAGAAAGAGAAAAAGGAGAAAGAAGAGATCGAAAAATTAAAGAAGATTGATACTGGAGTTATCGATACAACGCAGGAGTTGACTGCAGAGAACCTGGGAAAAATGGCTGACAAGTTGCTGGCTGCTAAAGCACTTGAGGTAGACTCTAACTCCGTGTCTGAGTCAAAAGGCCAGGTCAGTCCAAACTCGTCAACAAATGCGTCAGGTAAAAAGATCAAAGGAAATGTTGATTGCAAAAATTGCAACAAAATTTTGTAGTACTGTCACGTATCTCAACGGGAAGAAGATTGAGGATCTGACAGCAAAAGTCAGAAGCGTTGAGAATCAGATTCTTGGGCGTGACAAAACAGTGAAAGCTTCAACTGAACGGATTAAAGAATTAACTGCTCAAATTGAAACTGATAAAATTGAACATGAAAAGGTTAAAAATGAAAATGAAAAGTTAATTCTTGAAAACCGTCAGATTTCTGAAAAGTTTGAAAAACTCAAAAGCACAGTGAAAGATAGTGATGATCGAAATGGTAAAACTTTTAAAGAAAACGAACATCTAAAAGCAGTGATGAGAGTAAAAGAAGAATCAATTAACAAACAACTGGATGAAATCGCTAATTTGGAACTTAAGGTTCAAGAGGCTGAAATTGAAAACGAGCGAATCCAGTTGAAGCTTAACAGCTATAGCTCCGCAAGCTTTGTTTTGCAACATATTGTTCCAAAACCTATCAGCAAAAACAAGGCTGACGAAGATGTGTATTCTGATGGAACCGGGGTGGGTTTTCACAAAGTTCCACCGCCGATCTTGCATAATTACACGAAAAAAGGAATCTAGGTTGGTTGAACTCGAGGAAGGAAGTGAAGTGAAACTTCTGGAGAACATTGATGTCACGTTCACATCTTCCAATGACGATAGTGTCCAAAATGATATTGTAAAAGGTGTTGTTGAAAATGTGCTTAAAACAGATAGTGACACTACTGAGGAAGTGGGTGTTTCTTGGACAAATATATTCCGAAACAAAAGTCCAAGAACAACTTAAATGAAGAATCAAATCTTGCCATGTACAAGATGTTGGGTTCAGATAAGTTGTTTTCGGATTCACAGTTTCCGATCGAGAATGTAAACATGAACAATTTGACAAATGTTTTCAAGTTGGTCGAAGTCGAATTGTCAGAAGTGAACAAGTTGAGTCAAACGAAGAGAAAAATGAGGTTTGAGAAAGAAAAATTAATAACAAGAAATCTGTTAATCCACCAGGTTTTTATAATAACCGAAACAATTGGTCGGGGGGTTATCAGGAGGGTAAATCGTATCAGAAAAGAAATGTTCCAAACAAGAGGTTTGTAGAGAAGAGAAAGTTTGTGAATAGTTCGAGTTCACTTGCTGATGAAGAAAAAGAAATTTTTTCAAAATCAAACAAAGAGTTCTTTGAGAAAAGAGCTTCTCAGTCTCAGTCTGAAAGCACGAGTCGAGTGGCTGATACTCGTACTTGTTTTAGATGTAATCAAGTTGGTCACATTGCACGAAAATGTACCAACGTGAAGCCTACGATTGAAACTGTGAAGATTCAACAAAAGAAAGTTGATGTGAAGGGTAAAACACCAATCTTTGTTGAGAAAAAGAGTGTGAAAAATGAGCCCGTAAAGAAGTTGGTAACTAGAAACGACAAATTTTACAAAAGGGTTGCATTATCTCAACAAGTTTGGAAGCCAAAAATTGAGAAGAAAATTTCAACTTCTGAGGTGAAAAAGGCTGAAGAATCAATTACAGTTGATTATGATGCAAATTTTCCACCTCTTAAGGCTGAAAATTTCAAAATTCAAATTGCAAGAGTCAAGGTTACACCTAAGGCTGATGAGGCCTGGGTGGACTCCATGTTTGACTAAGCAGTTTGAATTGCCGGAGCTTTTTGGATCGCGAAGCATGAATCGGCATCTTTCTTGAAGTTGTTTAAGTCAAAGTTTGTTATGTGCAGGATCTTCCAAAACTTGTATCCAGATGGATCATGGATAGTGGAGCGTCAAGACATATGACAGGGAAGACCGCGTTGTTGTATGATGTGAGAAATATAAATGGTGGTTACGTAGGTTTTGCTGGTAATCAAGGAGGAAAGATTATAGGTGAAAGAACGTTATCCAACGGAATCGTAACGTTTGAGAGAGTTAACTACATCGCTGAGCTGGAGAATAATCTGCTGAGTATCTCCCAGATCTGTGACAGGATGTATACTACTCACATCACTGACAAAGAATGTTTGATCTTGAAACCGGGATTTGTGATACCTGAGGAATGGATCATCATGAGGGCACCAAGAGTCAATGATCTGTACGTATTGGACATGAGTGTAGCTACTATAACCACGGGTCAGGCTCATTGTTTTGTGTCCAGAGCAACGGAAAAAGAATCAAGATTGTGGCACCAGAAAATGGGGCATATTCACCTAAGGAAGATGAATCACTTGGTGCATAACGATTTGGTCACAGGAGTTCATGTCAAAGGTTTTCATCTGGAAGGGGAGTGCATTAGTTGTGTCAAAGGCAAACAGAAGAAAAAGTCACACCCTACAAAGCAAGTCAATTCAGTTTCGACTCCTTTGGAAAGGCTTCACATGGATTTGTTTGGTCCGGTGAATGTCAAGAGTATTACAGGAGATTATTACTGTTTGGTCGTAACTGATGATTATTCCAGATTTTCGTGGGTTTCTTTCTTGAAAACGAAAGATGAAACGTTTGACAGTTTAATGGCGTTGTTTAAAAGGATTGAGAATCTGTACCAGAGGCCTATCAGTAGAATTAGAAGTGATAATGGTACTGAATTCAAAAACAGCAGGATGGAAGAATTTTGTGATGAACGAGGTATACTGCATGAGTTTAGTGTTCCGTACACTCCGCAGCAGAATGGAGTCGCAGAACGCAAAAACCGGACGCTAATCGAGACGGCTAGAACTATGCTTGCAGATTCAAAGTTACCGATTAATTTTTGGGCTGAAGCTGTTTCTGCCGCATGCTATACGCTCAACAGGGTTCTCACTGTCAAGAAGTTCAACAAGACATGTTTTGAGCTAATCAATAACCGCAAACCGAATTTGAAGTATCTAGAACCGTTCGGGTCACCCTGTACAGTTATAGAGCCTAATGGTAAGTTTGGTTCAAAGTGCATTAAGGGAATCTTTGTTGGTTATGCCAATCCATTGCGACGTGTCTTCGTTCCAAGTTGAATGTCAAGGTCACACTATGTCGCCACAGAATCCTGGAGATTCATGGCGTTATCATTATGACAAACTTTGGGATTCGTTTGACATGAGAGAAGAATCAGAGGAAGATGAAGATTTCTTTGATGTGCTGGATATTTTGCGAGAGTATGAGTCGCAGCTCAGGTTCCCATCGGAGTATTCTAGAAGACCTCGGGAAACTTCAAATGATGATGAAGCAGGTCCTAGCAATGTTGGTGAACATGATGATGAAGTTGCTCCTGGTAATCAGTCGGAGGTGAATGATAATCAAGAAGCTGAAAACATGCCAGTTTTTTATCATGGTGATTCAGACTCTGAGGGGGAGCAGATCCAGTTTTCAAGTCAAACAAACCAAGTTGGTGAACAAGATGCAGATCAGAATGTTACTAATCTGGAGGGAAATGTTGATGTTCCAAGCGAAGTGATGCCGCGAACTCTTTCTTATCATCCAGAGGAGTTGATCATAGGAGAATTGCATTCAGGCATTCGTACAAGACGTCAAATAGACCAGGGCTTAACTTGTTTTTATTATACAGTAGCACCTTTACAAACTGAATTTTCATTAAGTTGTTTTATCTCGCAGGTCGAACCGAGAACTTACAAAGAGGCGCTTACTGAAGACTCTTGGGTCATAGCGATGCAAGAAGAGTTAAGTCAGTTTGAAAAGTTAGGAGTGTGGAAGTTAGTGGATTTGCCGGATGGTCAAAGGAAAATCAATACGAAATGGGTATTCAAGTGTAAGAGAGACGACAGAGGAGTGGTTGTAAGAAACAAAGCTCGACTCGTTGTTCAGGGCTTTAGTCAACAGGAGGGGATTGATTTTACAGAAGTCTATGCTCCTGTGGCAAGACTAGAGGCAATCAGAATTTTCCTAGCATTTGCGTCTTGGAAGAACTTCAAAGTTTATCAGTTGGATGTTAAATCAGCATTTCTTTATGGGAAGGTCAAAGAGGAGGTTTATGTCGGTCAGCCGCCGGGCTTTACTGACCCAATCCACAAGAACAAGGTCTACCTATTGGACAAAGCGCTGTATGCTTTACATCAGGCCCCGAGAGCTTGGTACGAGACTTTGTCTCAACACCTACTCGCTAACAAGTTCATACGTGGAAAAGTGGATGCCACTCTTTTCACTAAAGAGGTCGACGGACATCTTCTGATAGTTCAGATTTATGTGTACGATATAATTTTTGGGACAACGAATGAGAAATTGTGCAAAGATTTCGAACAGGTGATGAAGCAAAAAATTCGAAATGTCATCAATGGGGGAGATGAAGTTCTTTCTGGGTTTACAGGTTGAACAACTACCTGACGGAATTTTCATTCACCAGACGAAGTACGTGCATGATATTCTAGAGAAATTTGGAATGTCATATTCTACTCCTGCTGCTACCCCACTTGCGACTAATCATGGGATTCACCCAGATCTCACTAGAGACAGGGCTGATGAAACGTTCTACCGTTCCATGATAGGTTCTTTGATGTATCTAACTGCTTCACGTCCTAATATCATTTACCCAACATGCCTCGCAGCAAGATATCAATCTAACCCGAGAGCTTCGCACATGATCATTGTCAAGAGGATATTACGGTACTTGAAAGGAACACCCACATTGGGGTTGTGGTATCCTAGAAAAGGCGATTTTAAGCTCGAAGGGTATTCCGATTCGGATTTCGGATGCTGCAAAGTCAATACAAAATCAACAACTGCAGGATGCCAGTTCTTTGGACCTAGATTGGTTACCTGGCAGTGTAAGAAACAAACGTCTGTGGCGCTATCTACATGTGAAGCGGAGTACGTTTCTGCTAGCAGTTGCTGCTCTCAGATCCTGTGGATACAGCAACAAATGCGCGACTACGGTTTGCAGTTTCTTAACACACCTCTGTTTGTTGATAATGAGGCCGCAATAAATATAACAACGAATCCAGTACATCACGCTAAAACTAAACATATAGAGATTCGTCATCACTTTATTCGCGATTGTTTCGAGAAAAAGTTGATACGAATTGAGAAAATCCACACTGACGAACAAAAAGCTGATTTGCATACCAAAGCTTTTGATAAAAATCGGTTTCAATATTTGTTAAAACTTAAAGGTATGAAATTGCTTTCGGTGTCGGATGGAATTATGAGTGTTGATGAGAGTACTGTTGCGGATGAAGACGAGAAACAATCTGCAATGGTTTGTCGACTTTTTACGTGTTTTGGTATTTAGGGGGAGTAGATAGTTGTAAATAGATATATTTTCAGATAATACAAAAATAGTAAAAAATGCAAAAATACAAAAACATAATAAAATTGAAAAAGAGCTTGTGTATATAGGGAAAATGATAGTACATCGGCTAGACAATTACAGTATGCTAAAGAATTGTAAAGACTAAATGAGTTAAACAGTCTCACTAATGATGTGTCGATAGGTTTTCACACACTTAGTAGATTTATTCGGGATATAAACCTAAAATTTCAAACTTGCGAAATTCGTGGGGAACACTACTTGGATATATAGGTAACCCCTGAAATCTCGTTTGAAAGGTCTCGTATTCTGATATACTAGGTTTTTATACTCAATGATGTCTGGGGTATTATTCCGGGACTTCTGCTGAACGGAAGTTCTGACCTAGTCCTTGGATAATACTTTCACCAAATGCTTGAAACATAGCATAAACCCTCAGCATGCAGATGAAACAATAAAATTGATAGTGGCTGTTGTTTTAGCTAAAAGATCCTCTACAGGGGACATACTAAAAAGTCGAAGCTGATATCTCTCTGCGTATATGGAAGTATCGACCTGAGATCCCTCGGCCCTCGCATACCTAATTTATGTACAGATATCATTGTAGTATACTCACCTGTAAGACTGAATATTGGGATTCTGGATACGAGAGTATATTCAAGAGGTGGGACACATGATTTGAGCTAAGTTCATAAGTCATCTAAATCGTATCCTGAATAGATTGAAATCTGTGTGAGAATTTAAGATGGATCAGTATATCGACAATCGAGGTGAATTGTTTAAGTCTGAGCATGTAATTAAGCTTAACGGTACTAGTAATTTGTCTGAAAAGCTGATATGATTCCCTGACACGCTCGCCAAAAATAAGTTTGTATATAGTTCAACTTCTTTATTTTTCTACAATTTAAGTTTTCTGCATTTCATTTCGTAGGTTAGAACACATTATAAAATCCAAAAAGATTTTATTTCTGCTTTATTTTTGACAAACCAAAGTAGAGAGTTGATTGTTGGATTCTCGAAGATTGAAGCAGATGCAGGAAAGTTCTGAGCTGAATAATGAGGAGAGCTTACTTTGTCAGAGATTGAGATGTTTTTCAAAGATAAAACAAGTTCATTAAGTTGATGCTTGTTACATTTTTTTTTTTTGTGTGTGAAAATGTTTTTTACAAAATCAGTTTGATTCGTCAAATGATCAACCAAGGTCATTAAATTGAACTTGGTAGATTAATTGAGTAATCAGGGTCATTAACTTGGACCTGAATACTTGAGTGGATTTCTAAAGCTGATTGAGTTTGTAAAATTTTATTGTAGAGATAAGTTTGTAATGTTATTGGTTGAGTAACAGTTTTGGACTTCATTATTTCCAACGGAAGCTAAATGTCAAAGCTTGAACCAGATTTTTCAGATCCCAACATATTGAGAGGGGGAGTCTGTGAAAGGGGGAGTCTACATCAACAGTCAATGGGAAGATGGAAGTTAGAGTCAGGTTGTAATCATAAACCTGTGAAGATAGAGTGATTATGATATAAAGACAGAGAGTTGGAGAAAAGACTAAGACTGAAGACTCAGGAGCTGAAGACTACGTCAACATCTAAGGGGGAGTCTGTTGATGCATGGAATGTCTGTTGACTACGTCTGCAATAGGTCTTAGGTCAAAGTAGGTCAAGACAGGGTCTTGAAAGTCAAAATCATGTATTATGTAATAGATCCGCTTTTGTGAACATGGTTTGTGGTAGGTTCGCTTATGTGTCAGGCATAGGTTCGCTTATTAGTCATCAGGTATGGTCCGCTTATATGTCAATATAGTACGTTCGCTTATTCAGCAGTCCATATAAGCGAACCTCCAACACTATAAATACCTGATTAGTTGGACGTTGAAGCGAACCTGTCTCATTGCTTTGTTACCGAAACTCTGTCAAATTTACATCAGAAAGCAATAAAATGAAAGGAATTGAATAGGAAAGCTGTTGTAACTTCATTTACGTTGATTCTGCCTTCGTACGTGAAGATGAACGTTCTCTACTGACTATTCAGGGTCGGAACACGGTCCAACAAAATTTTTAAATGTTTTTAACTTTTGAAAATTTAAAAAGTTACTATCAAGTCCTGGTATAATACCCCAGATATCACCACGCACAAAGACCTAGTATGTCAGAAATAGAAAATCTTTCAAACAAGATTTCGGGGGTTACCCATATATCCGAGAGATGTTCCCCACGAGATAAGTAAGTTATTCGAATTTAGGTTTATATCTCGAAAACAATCTACTAAATGAATAAAAACCTACTGACATATCCTTAGTGAGATCGTTTATCACATTAAACATTCCATATCTTTAGCGGGTTGTGATAGTCGATTGATGTACACTAATGATATTTGTAAACGGGTAAATGCGAAATCGTGAGAGCTCAGGTTAGAACTTCCGTTCGTACCAAGAGATGACGGCTCGACTTTAGGTGTGTCCCGTTTGGGGATCTTTTCTTCAACAGCACATGATTAGCATTTTTCAATGTTTCATCATTTTTTATGCTGAGGGCTGGCTTTAAGATTAAAGCTTATGCAAAGTATTATACGAGGACTAGGCTATTGCTCCCGCAAAATCAGAAGTCCTGGTATAATACCCCAGATATCACCACGCACAAAGACCTAGTATGTCAGAAATAGAAAATCTTTCAAACAAGATTTCGGGGGTTACCCATATATCCGAGAGATGTTCCCCACGAGATAAGTAAGTTATTCGAATTTAGGTTTATATCTTGAAAACAATCTACTAAATGAATAAAAACCTACTGACATATCCTTAGTGAGATCGTTTATCACATTAAACATTCCATATCTTTAGCGGGTTGTGATAGTCCACTGATGTACTATCATTTCCTCATTTCACAACAAAACTCATTTTTGAAATTTTTAAATGTTTTTAACTTTTGAAAATTTTATCATGTTTTTGTATTTTCAAATTTTTGAAATTTCTAAAACTTTTTACTCCCCCTAAAATCAAAATATGTTTCAATTTTGATTTTCTAGGAAAAGTTGAAAACAAACTGTACAATAATCTGACAACTGTTCTTTCAAGCTTTAAATCTCCATCCACTTGGCATAAACAATTAGAACTCCCCCTTACAACAAACTATTTTCCCATTATGATTTCAAAACACTTAAGTTTGTTTTAATCAAAATGATTTTTCCGAAAAATAAGTTTTGTTGATTTTACCACTTATAGAAATGAGGATATGATCATCACATTGTTTTTCAAACCTTTGAATGAAAGTTAAATCAATGTTCAACTTAATGACCTTGATTAACCACTTCACAATTTTAAGAATATCACCACTTGTAGGTTGAAATGATACATATAGAAAGATGCCGATTCCTACTCCACACTTACCAACCTGTAGAATTTTTAACAATTTTAAATCTTTCACAAAAACAAATTTTCAAGAATAATGCCGATTCATGCTCCACGATTAACCACTTGGGAGCTCCGGCAAGTCAGGTTTTTCAGTTAAAGAGATTCTCCCAAGCCTGACAGACCTTGGGAGATTCCGAGTCATCAACACTCGGTTTCTTTGTTTTTTTCTCTTAAAATTCTTTAACCCCCTTGACCTTCCCGTCAATCATTTTTCCAAAAATGTTTTGCACAATGGGTTTAAAGGTCTTTTCAACATCAAATTCTTTCTTTTCAGCAAAGAATTGATTTGAAATTTCAAACTTTCCAATTTTAGATTTTAAATTTTCAACCCGCAATGGTGGAAAATTTGCATCATCCAATGGTGGTACTGATTTTTCTTCTTTTGATTCAACTTGTGGCTCCTCTGACTTTGTGGAATCAGATTCATCGCCAGAAGATAGCTCCTCTGATTTTGACGAATCAGAATCATTGCTAGAACTATCATCAGATCTCTTTACAACCCATTTTTGGTTGTCAAGGTTTGCTTTTCTTTTATAAAACCTCTTTGAACATTCACCAACCTCAAATATTGAATTTTTGAAAACTATAAAAGGTTTGGTTGGCGGTTCATTTTGAACCATCTTCTCTTTCAATTAGAGAGACACTCCCTGTTTTGAATGAATTGCCATGGGACAATTCTTGGCAATATGACCATTTTTTTTTTTGCATTGAAAACAAGTTCTTGTTTCTTTCTTCTGAATAACTTTATTATCAACTCAAATTGCTTCTTTGCAAAGAATTCTCTGTTAGTCTGCTTCCAGAATGAACTTTTCTCCTCTTCTTCCGAGTTTGCTCCTGAAACAAATACTGTTTTTGTTTTAGAAATTTTCTCATTTTTATAATTTTCAGGTGGAATAAAACCGAATCCTTTCTTTTTGAAATGACCATTATGGTTTGGTTTCTTTAGAAAACCAGAACCAGAACTGTAACCCTTTTTCTTGTTTTCTCTTTGTTGTACTCTTGAGGTATATTTTTTAAGTTTTTCAGAAAAATTTACATCTTTTATTTCAGAAATATTAATTTCTGTTAGTTTGAAAACCTTTTTGATCATTTCAGTTTTGACACCTCTTATTGGAAATTCTTCATCAGAATATAATTTGTCAGAATCATTCAAAGTATATGCCACTTTGAACGTTTCATCATTCAAATTAGATTTTGATAACAGAAATTCTTTATTGTAAACTCTTTTGTCGTGTTTGACTTTTGAACTTGACATGTCGGGTTCAGACTTCGACTCTGATTTTGACTCCGACTTTGACTCCTCTGACTCATCTTTTTCCAACACCTGATCTGTAGGATCGTTCTCTGACCTAATTGAGTCAAGCAGAAGAGCTTTTCCTGATTTGAGCGGCGGAAACAAACAAATCAGGTTCAATTCAGCAAGTATTCACCTTTAAACTGTTGATTCTATTGATACAGATGACGTTTACAGCCCTGACAACACTTCGGCAGCACTTCGTGGCTCACCGGAAGAAAACACACACACTAACTCTATGATTTCGCTTCAAAGGACAAACTATATACAGTGCACGTGATTTCGCTCCAACATACATGACCTTATGAGCGAAATCAAACATATACAACATGAGCGAAATCAGTAATGTACACAAGAGCGAAATCAAGGATAAGGGTTTCGCACCAAGACCACAGGTCTGTTATGGGTGAAATTCTGAGCCCATATCCTGGAAAGTATCTTGATATATATCTTGTTTATATTGTATCTGTTTACATCCGGGATGCTAGTTCAGGATATTGGTAACATCCTGAATGGTATCCTCGGGATTACTAATGGATTATGTGCAGGCACGTGGGTTAAAAGCTAGCAACGTTAACAAGACTTATTCCACGGAAGACTCGGTCCAAGTCGTTCAAGGGAAGACGTTGGAGCCGTCATACTTGCTTTACAACGTTCATGAAGGAATATTCGGTTCAGCCCATATTTGTAGGGATTATTGTTTGTAATTCATTACTATAAATAGTGGGTATATCAGATCAACTAGGACATCACAATCACACTCTCTACACTCTCAACACTTGCTCTCTCGCAACTTTCACAAAATTCATTGTAACACTTAGCGATCTGATCCATATCCTGCACTGTATCCTGAAGTTTAAAGCAATAAGAAGAACTAGGCAGCTGCGATTGTCAGCTCCCGAGGTTTTATGACGGCGATCTAGATTGATCAAGGGCTTTCCTCGTACATCTCGTGTCATTTACTTTACCTTTTTGCTCATTGTTTGATCGTAGATACAGCTCAATATCCTGAGCCGTATCCTGAACACTGTTTTTCCAAAGAACATAACCAGCATATTTTCAACACACTTTTTAGCACACTACCTCACTTAACTAATTTGATCACTTAATTGCTTCGGTAATTTTTGACCAAAACAGTTTGGCGCCCACCGTGGGGCAAGTGGTGCTCTCTTTACTAAAAATCTTGGTGAAATCGTTAATTGGTTTTCTGTTTTCAAAACTTTTTGCCACATTGTTTACAATGGCCTCAAGATCAAACATGAGCTCTTCTACTGTGTCTGCTACAACTTCTGCAACAGTTGGTTCGGTGCTTCCACCGCCTCCTCCAAGGATGCCAGCCTCTACACAATCTCAAGATGTTATCCCTACTCGGAGTGTCCAGGGATCTGCTCCTGTTTAGCTTCTAACGATGAAATTCTAACCTTGTTTGGAAGTGTGCAGGAACAAATGAGGCAGCAACAGGAAACAAACCAAATGCTTTTAAGGGAAATACAACTCCTGAAGTCTGGCTCGAGCAGATCTGCTGAGGATAATGTCACTCCATTACATCCCAGAGTGTTGAACTTTAGTTCAGCTGTGTATGCTGAGGATAACAGGGGGAATATCGTGCCCAGCCTTCCTCAGAATCATACTCCTGAAATACCCTCCTCGGTCAGGATATCGACTGTGAGAAGCTCAGGATATGCTTCAGGATATGGGCAAAATCCTCTAACGGGTAACATATCAAATAATAATAATGCTATTACCGCTAACAGTGTTGGATCTTTGCAGGATACAACTGTAGCGTCAGAATTATCCAGGGAACTTCATAAATTAAAGGATATGATATCCAGTGTACCTGGGGTGGTGCAGCCAATTCCTGAAGTGTCCCAGGATAGCCACAGGGTATCTCGGTTCGTGCATCCTATATGTGATGCTGAAATCCCAAAAAGATTTCAGACTCCGAACATGAAACTCTACGACGGAACCACGGATCCTGAAGAGCATATTGCCCAGTATAGGGAAAGGATGGAGATCAACCCTATCCCTCCAGATCTCAAGGAAGCCTGCTTGTGCAAGGGTTTTGGTTCAACCTTGACAGGATCGGCTTTGAAATGGCTCCTGAATGCTCCTCCACATTCGATTACATCTTTTGCTCACTTAGTAAATTTATTTAATAGTCAATTTTCTTGTAGTAGAAGCTTTGAAAAATTAACAAGTGATCTCTACAGGATAACACAAGGGCCTCAGGAATCCCTTAGGGATTATGTGAACAAATTCAGCCGGGAATCACTAGACATTCCTCATCTTGATGTTGCAACAGCTGTGCAAGCTTTCAAGATGGGGGTGCAAAAGGATTCTCAATTCTATCAAGACCTTGTAATGAACCCATGCAGGAACCTGGATGAAGCCCGGAACAGGGCACTAAGATATATTCGGTTGGAGGATGACAGAAAAATGCAAGAAAAGATGAATGCATCCTCAACATATGAATTGACTAACAGGAAATCGGAATCCTCATATAGACCATATCGCTCTAAGCCATATGGCAGAAATGATAACAAGAGAGTGAATGCTGTTGAAGACGAGGATCCTGAAGAATATCCTGAATTATCGGAATATTGTTTTTCTGTTAATATACCTGAACTAATGTATGCTATGCAGGGTTTGGGAAATAAAGCCAGGTGGCCTCGAAAGAATCAACAAAAAGCAGATTGGAAAGACAAGTCGAAATGGTGTGCTTTCCACGAAGATTTTGGACATATGACTGAGGATTGCATCGCTCTGAGGAAAGAAATCAGCTACCTTCTAAGCAAGGGATATTTGAAAGATCTCTTAGGTAGAAAGAAGAATAAGGGTCAGGATACTGAGAAGGATCCTGAGCGAGCGGCATCACCCCCCGCCGATGCAAAGATAATCAACTTCATTTCAGGAGGATCCGACATCTGTGGAACTTCGTATTCAGCAGCGAAGAGACATGCAAGGGAAGCTAAGGCCGAAAGAGGAGACAAACCTGTCAGGATGACTACCCTCACAACTGACAAAGTGATCACATTTGATGCAGATGATAGGGATACTGTCCAGGATCCTCACCATGATGCTCTGGTAATAACCTTATATGTGGCTAACCATTTTGTACGCAGGATACTGGTTGATAATGGCAGCTCCGTCAACATAATACAACTGGAGACTCTGAAGAGAATGAATGTGTCTCCAATGGATATCACTTCGAAGTCTACTGTGCTCGTCGGTTTCAGCGGAGAAGCTAGGAACACAGCGGGAGAGATAAAGCTGCCCGTATATGTCGAAGGAGTCAACAAGATGCAACGTTTCTGTGTGATGGATTCTCTATCCTGCTATAACATCATCCTAGGAAGACCATGGATCCACGATATGAAGGCCGTTCCATCAACGTATCACCAATGCATTAAGATCCCTACCCCTTGGGGGGTTGTCAAGATCGACAGTGATCAGCAGGAGGCGAAAGAATGCTACTCATCCTCGATGAAATCCTCGACCAAACCTAGTGCAGCATAGCAATTAAAGACGCGGGCCCAGGATATCGTGGAGGATCCGGAGCAGGATGTGAAGAAAATTATCCTAGACCAGGATAATCCCGATATTTCGGTGCTCGTGGGAACCAATATCCCTCAGGATATTGAAGAACAATTAATTAACTTTTTGAAATGCAGGATGTCAACGTTTGCGTGGAAGCATGAGGATATGACAGGTATATCTAAAGACATTATTACTCACAAGCTTGGAATTGACAGGTCATTCAAGCCTATACAACAAAAGAGAAGGAAATTCGCCCCTGAACGGAATGCAATTATCCAAGAGGAAGTTGAAAGATTACTGAAGTCCAGGATGATTAGAGAAGTCAAATTCCCTAGATGGCTAGCAAATGTGGTGGTGGTTCAAAAGAAGAATGGGAAGTGGAGAGTCTGTGTAGACTACACAGACCTGAACAAAGCCTGTCCAAAAGACCCATTCCCTCTGCCTCAGATAGACTCGATGGTGGATGCCACTGCTGGTCATGAAATGTTGACCTTCATGGATGCATCCTCAGGATTCCAGCAGATTCAAATGGAACCTTCGGACCAGGAGGATACTGCTTTCATGACACCAACAGGTATTTATTGTTATACTGCTATGCCTTTCGGTTTAAAAAATGCAGGTGCAACGTACCAGAGATTGGTGAATATGATGTTTAAAGACAAACTGGGGGACACCATGGAAGTGTACATTGATGATATGGTGGTCAAATCCAAGAAAGCTGAGGATCATCTTCAGGATATTAAAGGAGCATTCGATATCCTGGACCAGTATAATATGAAACTTAATCCTGCAAAGAGTCATTTTGGAGTGGGGGCAGGAAAGTTTTTAGGATACATGGTGACGAAAAGAAGGATAAAGGCAAGTCCGGAGCAGATCAAAGCTATCTTGAATATAAAGTCTCCCTCAAATATGAAGGATGTCCAACGGTTAACAGGACGAGTGGCAGCCTTAAATAGATTCATATCAAGATCCTCGGAAAAGTGTAAAGAATTCTATGATGTCCTGAAAAAGAATAAAAAGTTTGAGTGGGGTGAGAAGCATGAAGCAACCCTGCAAGATTTGAAGCAGTATCTCTCAACCGCACAACTATTGATGAAGCCTGAGGATGGTGAACCATTATCCTTATATCTAGCAGTATCAGGGAATGCAGTAAGTGCAGTACTCGTAAAGGATCACGAAGGTCAGCAGTATCCTGTTTATTATGTTGGCAAAAGTTTGTTAAATGCTGAAACTAGATATTCTCACCTAGAAAAACTAATACTGGCTCTAGTAATGGCATCAACAAAGCTTAGACATTATTTTGAAACACATAGGATTCATGTTAAGACTAATTATCCTGTTAAGAATGTGCTTAGGAAACCAGAAATGTCAGGCAGAATGGCTAAGTGGTCAGTAAAGTTGAGTGCTTATGATTTAGTATATGAACCTAGAAATGCCATAAAGTCTCAGGCTTTAGCTGACTTTGTGGCTGATTTTAGTAGTGACATTCAGGATGAGGTAGACCTAGAAGTTCAACAGTTAGGAGAATCCTCAGGATCCTAGACATTATATACCGATGGTGCATCTAATGTAAGAGGAGTAGGATTAGGAATACTACTAAAATCGCCACAGGGGGACATAATACCCCAGGCTGTTAGATGCGAATTCCCTGCTACTAATAATGAGGCAGAATACGAAGCCTTAATCGCAGGATTAGAATTGGCTAAGAATATGAATATTAAGAATTTGCAAGTATATGTTGATTCCTTGTTAATTACTAATCATTTTATTGGATCCTATGCAGTCAAGGGTGAGAAACTAATGGAATACCTCGGTATTCTTAAAAAATTAGCAGGATATTTCGATGTTTTTACACTTGAACAGGTACCAAGAGAGGATAACGCCGAAGCAGACGCATTGGCAAACTTGGGATCATCAATCAGGATACCAGAAGGAATCCCAATACCGATATTACATATCCTGTATCCTGCAACGGATCCTCAGCATAAGGAAGTAGCAAGTATTCAAGATCCTGAAGTGGTGTATCCTGGAAAGGATCCTAAATCCTGGACAACTCCAATTATGAGATATCTCAAGGAAGGACATATTCTCGAAGACGAAAATCCTAAGGCATTTAGGATGAAGGTATCACGATTCACTATCATAAATAATATTCTATATAAAAAATCTCTTGCAGGGCCATACTTGAGATGCTTGGAGGATCCTGAAGCCAAAGAAGTACTTCAGGATATACATGAAGGGGATTGTGGTAACCATACCGGGGGCAGGTCATTATTTTCGAAAGTGCTGAGGACAGGTTATTATTGGCCAACAATGAGAAAAGATGCTGCAGAATATGCTCGAAGATGTGATGCATGTCAGAGGCATAGTAACATATTGCATCAACCAGCTGAACCACTATATCCTGTAGCATCCCCTTGGCCGTTCATGAAATGGGGGATGGATATAGTAGGGAAGTTACCAAAAGCTCCGGGAGGAAAAGTCTTTATGCTGGTAATGACGGATTATTTCTCTAAGTGGGTTGAAGCTGAAGCATTTGTGCAAGTTAGAGACCAAGAAGTAGTATCCTTCATAAAGAGGAATATCCTGACCAGGTTTGGAGTACCAGCTGAAATTATTTGTGATAATGGGTCCCAGTTTATAAGCAAAAGGACTACTGACTTTTGAAAAAGTTGGGGAATCAAGATGATAACGTCTACTCCGGTGCATCCTCAAGCGAATGGGCAAGCTGAGTCTTCAAACAAGATAATAGTGAACAACTTAAAGAAGAGACTTGGAGCCAAAAAAGGAAGATGGGCAGAGGAATTACCCTTTGTGTTATGGGCTGACAGGACAACGGTAAAAAATGCAACCGGCCAAACCCCATTCTCCTTAGTATTCGGAGCAGAAGCAGTAATTCCAACGGAAATGGTGATACCTACTGCAAGATCTATCCTACAGAATCCTGAACAGAATCCTGAAGCCTTATGTCAAGATTTGGATACCATAGACGAAAGAAGAGACGCAGCAAGGCTAAGGATGGCAGCATATCAACAAAGAATATCCAGAGCATATAACAAGAATATAAGGACTAGGAGATTTCAAGTGGGTGATTGGGTGCTAAGGAAGGCTTTTCAGAATACTACTAATCCTGCCGATGGCAAGTTAGCTCCAAAATGGGAAGGACCATACGAAGTTGAATCAGAAGCAGGGAAAGGAGCATACAGACTCAAGAATATGGAAGGGGATATGCTACCAAGGTCTTGGAATGTTGTACACTTAAAGCTCTGTTTCAAGTAAGAATAGAATTCAATTTCTATCTCAGAATGGTATGTATCCTATCTCTTTTAAATATATATGTTTATTATCTTGAACCCAATACTGACTTAGGCATCGGAGGGGTGTTAGCCAAGCTAACACCCACCTTAGTTTACGATTGTTTTGCAGCATATGCTCCAGGATATGGCTCCAGGATGTGTACTCAGGATAACTCAGAAGATTAGAGGATTGGCCCCCTCTCTCACGTTTAAGGGATACTAATCCCTTCACAGGTTTAAAGGTATTCACCTTTCTCCCCAATTGGGTTTAAACACCCCGCCTGGAGCGCAAGTTATTCAGGGATAGTTCAAGGTGGCGGGACCAGTCCATGTAAAAGTGGCTGACAATTTCGTTACTGTTGGCTATATCCTGAATTCTAAAGGTATATGAGGATTGATCACCCTCTCTCACGAAAGGGTATTTTCATACTCTCTAAGGTTTAAAGGTTTTCACCTTTCTAAGTCTTGGAGTTTATACACTCCCGCCTGTAGCGCATGAAATTCAGGGTTTATCCCCAGTATACTAAGGGTTCATTTCAAGATATCAAGGGTTTTGCCCTGGGGTATTTGGAATTCATTCGAGCCAAAAATATGAATACATT
The DNA here is from genome assembly GCF_002127325.2 of Helianthus annuus. Classification (NCBI taxonomy): domain Eukaryota; kingdom Viridiplantae; phylum Streptophyta; class Magnoliopsida; order Asterales; family Asteraceae; genus Helianthus; species Helianthus annuus. Next base: position 118,926,790 of record NC_035443.2, read on the forward strand.
TGTGTTTCTATGTTAAGTACAGGGGACATACGTTATATTATTCTAAGGATGGATTCGAGTTTATAAGAATGCACTGGGGACAAGTTTATAATGAAGAATTGAAATTGATTCACTGAGAATCTCTGGTATGATCTTTCTTTTGTATTTAAGACAACTAATAGATTGTATTTTAATATCTTAATCAGCATATCTTTCAGGATATCTGTCGGGATACGTTTATAATATATTCCCAAAAATGTTTGAACAAAACAATTTTCACAAGAGAAATTTATAACAACAATAACAAAGTCTAAAGAGGAATTATATTATTAACATACCAAAAGATGTGCTTTTAGTTTCACCTAATAACAAGGCCCATCCACTAAGAGCACTATTAGTTCATTACCATATTTACCCAACAGTTGAAGGCTTCATCTCAAACCGAGACCCATCCACCTCCAACTGTTGTATTGTTCAAAATAAACCATACTAACTAATGACCAAGGGCTTCGTCCTGAAACTCATGATCCCTCCACCTTTGGCCATCATATTGTCTACGTGCAGGAAATTAAAATTGTTCAACAGACAAGAAAAGTAAATTGTTCAAGACATCAACCATTAAACCTAAAAAAGTGGGCTCCGGCCTAGGCATCAATATCCATCATCGCCCACTCAGCTGCCCTCACACAGCGGCATCCTCTCCTGCTTTCCCCGGCTTCTCAGCACCAGCATCCTGTCCAGCATCCTCACCAGCATCCGCTCCGGCATCCTTTTTGTCTCCAGCCTGATCTGCCACCTCCGCTGACTTGGAAGACTCACCGGCTTCAGATGGGAGTGGCACAGCTTTGCCTCCAAGCTCCTTCAACTTGGCCACCCAAGATTCAATTGGCCAAGATGGACAAACAAGACCTGTCTCCTTGGCCTCATAAGCCATCTTGATGCGTGCTTGTAACAGGGAGACAATAGCAGAAGTCTTGATTCCTTCCCGGAAATTGATCGTGGCCTGATCATGATCCATTTGCATGGTGGCCAATTTGAGCTCGGCATCCTGAGTGACCTTTTTCAGCTTATCCTCATAGTGCCGACTCTTCGCTTCAGCAATGGCACCTTGGTCGGCAACAGTAGTTTCAAGCTGCTTGATCCTGGCTTCATGAAGTGCGACGGTACCACATGCATCATTGTACAAGTGGAGCAAATGCTGGAGGCCCTGTGCACCAATAACAGGTACGAGTTAGAATATATATATATATAATGACCAAGATATCCTATTAGGATATCCTGTTAGGATATCCGTGCAGGATATATGTGCATGATATATATGCAGAGTATGCGTCAGGATATTACCTTGTTAAGGAAGGATGTCATTGGCTCTAAGGAATCGGTAAAGCTGAGATCGTCATAGGAGAACCCTCCTGAGCTTGGAGCACTGACCTCAAGGCCCTTCCTCTTTTTCGCTGTGGAAGCACGAGTCCTTGGGTTGGCCTTGGGAGCTGGGAGTGGCTTGGAGCTGGTGGCAGCAGGAGCCTCCTTCTTGACTATGGTTGGAGTTGGATAGCTGTCAAGTTCGTCAAGGTCTAGATAGACTGGGACTTTGCTGGAATCTGCACACAGGGAGTAAAATTCTAAACCTTTCCTAAAGATATCAAATAAAAACATGTATCTACAGGATATCTTGCAGGATCCTTACCGGACATGTTTGCGCTTGAAAGAGGGCTTGGAGTTGGTGGAGATGGGTTGAAACTTCTCTCTGCTTCTGGAAGGAGCCTGATGGCGTCTATTCTTTTCTGAGAATCTGCAAGAGGAGGTGCTAGCTTCCTAAAATCAGCTGTACAAGAAAACGACAAAGTTAGTTCAGGATATAAAGCAGGATAACAAGCAGGATCATCTTTAAACCCTAAATCCTACCCTTCTTCAACCAATGCACCGGATAATCCGCTCCACCAGGGATTGAATCTCTTTTTACGAAAAAGAATTTGGATTTCCATTCCTCTTCATTCCTGGTGGCTCGGAGGATTAGTGGGTCACTGGAAGTAGAATAAAACAAGAATCGACAAGAACCGTCGCACCTAAGTCGGTATGCTAATGGGAGATCATGAACAGAAAGATCAGGGATATGGTTGTTCTTGATTTGATCAAGAACGGACAAGACTCGCCAAAGCATTGGCATTGTTTGACTAAAGCAATTTTTTGTGACATCAAAAAACTCGGTGATAAATTCAGAAAAAGGAAATTGTAGCCCTAGAGTAAAGGGGAAAGCATTGAAACAGAGCCACTCGTCGGAAACCATATCCGATCGGATTTCCCGATCAAATGGCCGGAACACCGTCCCTTTTGGGAAGATGCCGGAGGTTTTGAGGGCCGACAAGTGGGCACTGTCGAAGGAGCATATTTCCTTCTCCGGATCTTGGAGAATATTCTGGTGAATGAATGTGGGGGCGGAATCGCCGGAGCTGGATCTTGTCTGCCTTGTCATGTTGCCGGAATATCGAAGAGGGTGAGAAAGGAAGATGAAGTTGAGAGAAAGTGTTTACCTTTTTTCTCTTCGGAGATAGTTAAATGAAGATAAGGATGAAAAAGATATAGGGTGTGATGAGTAATTATAGGTCGAGTGGTTGAAAGCTGTCACGTTAATGGTCTAATCTCTTAATTGCCTCGGCCATGGTGAAAAATATAACCGTTAGGACATCAAACGGTAATATTTTTGGGGACAATTGTTATGGGTGAAATTCTGAGCCCATATCCTGGAAAGTATCTTGATATATATCTTGTTTATATTGTATTTGTTTACATCCGGGATGCTAGTTCAGGATATTGGTAACATCCTGAATGGTATCCTCGGGATTACTAATGGATTATGTGCAGGCACGTGGGTTAAAAGCTAGCAACGTTAACAAGACTTATTCCACGGAAGACTCGGTCCAAGTCGTTCAAGGGAAGACGTTGGAGCCGTCATACTCACTTTACAACGTTCATGAAGGAATATTCGGTTCAGCCCATATTTGTAGGGATTATTGTTTGTAATTCATTACTATAAATAGTGGGTATATCAGATCAACTAGGACATCACAATCACACTCTCAACACTCTCAACACTTGCTCTCTCGCAACTTTCACAAAATTCATTGTAACACTTAGCGATCTGATCTATATCCTGCACTGTATCCTGAAGTTTAAAGCAACAAGAAGAACTAGGCAGCTGCGATTGTCAGCTCCCGAGGTTTTATGCCGGCGATCTAGATTGATCAAGGGCTTTCCTCGTACATCTCGTGTCATTTACTTTACCTTTTTGCTCATTGTTTGATCGTAGATACAGCTCAATATCCTGAGCCGTATCCTGAACACTGTTTTTCCAAAGAACATAACCAGCATATTTTCAACACACTTTTTAGCACACTACCTCACTTAACTAATTTGATCACTTAATTGCTTCGGTAATTTTTGACCAAAACAAGGTCATATGAGCGAAATCATCTTTACATGAATTCTTGATTCTCGTGTCCTGAACTAACCTATACTATTCTAGACTCGATACAAGACGAAGTCGACAGATGCATGCACCAACAGACTCCCCCTCAGATGTTGACGAGTCGCATGTGTCGAGTTTTTGACAATGTCATGACTTTGCATCTTCGGTCTTGATCAGTCTTTAATCTTCTCTTCGAAATGTTTGACGCTGTAAACTTCCTCAAACTCTATCTCCTCTCTTACTCTTTTATCACCAACAAACTCCTTCTCTTAGATGTTGACATCTTTAAATTCATCATTATCAACATGCACTCCCCCTCAAATGTTGACTTATCCTGCATAACTCTCTACCACAAACATAAGTTTTATGATAAACAATTAAGCATTCAGATATCACTGATAACTATCTCAAACAAGTATATTAATTTGTTCCTGATGAACCGCTTGCAACTATATCGTTTTTCTAATCAAAACAACACACTCTCCCAAACCATCTGTTCATCGTGTTTAGCACTTGGAAATTTGAAAATCAGCTTTTTTTAATATCAGTCGTCGAAAATCTTTTTGAATTTTCAAAAGTTTATGCTAAAACACACTAAAAATCTTTTTGGATTTTATGAAATAACCAAAATAAAATGCAATAAAGAAATATTTACAGTCAATCTTTTTGTGAGTTTGTGTAAGAGAATCATATCAGTTTATGAGACAAATCACTAACACCGTTAAGCTCCATTTCATTTTAAGTTCTAAACAATTCACTTAGATTGTCAGTATATTTGTCCACTTAAATTTTCACACAAAGTTCAACTGATCTGAGATATGTAATTAATGTTTTAAGCTCTTGAACTTATCCGTGTGTCCCACTACTTGAATATACTCCCGTATCCAGATCCCAATATTCAGTCTTACAGGTGAGTATACCACAGCTGATATCTGTTCAGGGGTTAATTGCGAGGGCCGTGAGAGCTTAGGTTGATACTTCTGTATACGCAAAGAGATGACGGCTTCGACTTTTCGGTGTGTCCCCTTTAAAGGATCTTTTTGATTACAACAGCAGTGACTATCAATTTTATTGTTTCATCGACATGCTGAGGGTGTAGCTATGTTTCAAGCTTTTGCAGGAAAGCATTATCCGGGGACTAGGTCAGTACTTCCATACAGCAGAAGTCGCTGGGTAATACCCCAGATATCACTGACCATAAAGACCTAGTATCTCAGAATACGGGACCATTCAAACAAGATTTCAGGGGTTACCTATATATCCAAGAAGTTGTTACCCACAGAATAAGCAAGTTTGAATTTTTAGGTTTATATCTCGTCTCAATCTACTAACTGTGTAAAAACCTACCGACATATCCGCGATGAGATTGTTTATCACATTTTATCTTTTCATTTCTTTAACATGTTGTGACAGTCCACTGATGTACTATCATTTCCTCTTTTATACAACAAAACTCATTTTTTGATTTTATCATGTTTTTGGCTTTTTCAAATTTTCTAATGTTTTTGGATTTTCTGAAATTTTTAAAATTTCTACTCCCCCTAAAATGCAAACACATTAAGGAAAATTAAAAACAAACTGTACAGAAACATGACAACCGATATCAAATCGCATCAATTCGCCATTCACTTGGCATAAACAATCAGAACTCCCCCTGTCAACAAACTATTTTCCCATTTAGATTTCAAAACACTTAAGTTTGTTTTAATCAAAATGGTTTTTCCGGAAAATAAGTTTGGTTGATTTTACCATTTGTAAGTATATCAATACTAGGATCAGGGATGTGGTTCATCATATTGTCTTTCAACCACTTGTAGGAAAATGCAAGTACAAATTAATGTCCTTGATTTACCATATGCAAGCATGCACAATCAAATCTTCTTACCATTTGTAAACAAACACAAACAAACCTTTTACCGTTTGTATGATTGACATTACCGTAGTAAATCCCTCAAGAAAGATGCCGATTCATGCTCCACACTTACCAACCTGGGAGCTCCGGCAAGTCAGGTTTTTAGTCAAAGAAAATATCCACCCAAGCCTGACCAGCCTTGGGTGCTACCGAGTCACCATCACTCGGTTTCTTACCTCCTCTTTTCTTCTCATAAAATTCTTTAACCCCATTGACTTTTCGGTCAATCATCTTACCAAAGATATATTTTACCTTGGGGTTAAAGACCTTCTCAGCATCAAAATCCTGTTTGTCATTGTAAAATTGGTTAGAAATTTCAACTTTACCAAATTTTCTTCTTATAATTTTCAGCCCGAAGTGATGGAAAATCCTCATCATTCACAGTCGGCACTGATTTCTCAGCTTTTAACATAGCTTCACATTTTGAAACAGTGGCTCATTTGACTTTGTGGAGTCAGATTCATCGCCAAAAGACAGCTCCTCTGATTTTGACCTATCAGAATCATCGCTAGAGCTTTCAACAACTTTCTTAACAACCCATTTTTGGTTGTCAGATTTAGCTCTCTTCTTGTAAAACTTGTTTGAACGTTCACCAATTTCAAATGTAGAATTTTTAAACAATTTGGTTCTATCAATTGGTGGTTCAAACTCAACCACTTTCTCTTTGAGTTTACGAGATACTCCCTGTTTTGATTATATTGCCTTAGAACAATCTCTGGCAATATGTCCAACAATGTTGCATTGGAAACAGGTTCTCGTATCTTTCTTCTGCTCAGCCATCTTCTTCATTTCATCTTGCTTCTTTGCAAGGAACTCATTGTTTGACTGCCTCCAGAAATCTTTCTTTTCTTCTTCGTTTGCTAACGTACCTGAAACAAATGTCATTTTGGATTTAAAATCACGAACATATTTTTCATTTTTCTGTTTTTCTGTTGGAGTAAAACCAAGACCTTTCTTTTTGAAATTACCGTTATGGTTAGATTTCTTTTGAAAACCTGAACCAGAACTGTAACCTTTTTTCTTGTTTATTCTTTGTTGTACTCTTGAGGTGTATTTTTTTGGTTTTTCATTAGGATGTAAATCTTTTATTTTAGAAATATTAATTTCTGTTAGTTTAAAAACCTTTTTAATCATTTCAGTCACCTCTTATTGGAAATTCCTCATCAGAATATAATTTGTCAGAATCATTTAAAGTGTAAGCAACTTTAAACGGTTCATCATCCAAATTAGATTTTGATAACAAGAATTTTCTATCATAAACTATTTTGTCTTGTTTTTCTGTTTGACTCGGAGTGCTTGTCTCAGACTTTGACTCTATCACAGACTCCGACTTTGACTCCTCTGTGTCATCGTTATCTAACACATGATCCACCACTATCTTCATCAATTGAGATTGTTGATCAGTGTCAGACGATGTATAAACAACATCAATGTTTTCTGGAAAATTGACAGACAATTCTGACTCCCACTGCAAATTTGTTGCCTTTTTTACTCTTTCATCATTTGGATTTCTAGCCAAATATCCATTTTCCAGAGGGGGTGGACACTTGTTGTAACTGACACCTTGTTTCTTACCAGATGTCGTCTCTACAGTGCCTTTCTTCTTTTTAGTCTTTTTCACTGGAGTCTTTTCTTCAATCTTTTCTTCTGAGACTTTCTTTTCTTTAGTTACATCATTATCCTCAAATGCCTTTAAGCTTTCAGCTGTCGGATAAATCCTGTCAATAACATAAGACGAACATGAGTAACTTTTCAACAAACGATTAAATCTTTCAGTTTCAATCCTCTGAAGTTCCAGTTTTTGTTCAAGAGCAGTACACTTCTCGATATAATTGTTCACAACTTTTTGCTTAACCATGAACGCTCCTTGAAGTGTTTTCATTGCTGTAGCCTGCTCTTCACTTGTGTCGTTGTACATATTCAATGCCCTGTTCAACACATCATATGATTCTTTCAATCTGTTCATGTTGTGGATCAATGAATTGTTCTGTTTCATTACAACTTCACAATTTTCACAAGTTATTGGACTCTTTTTCGCAATTGCTTCTTCATTAATCTCGAACTTTGGAACTTCTTTCACTTTTCTTCTCACCACCGATACTGTTTCATCGTCACTACTAACCGGTGTCTTTACCTTTTTCTTTTTCTTCTTTGCCTTCTCATCCTCACTATCGCTTTCTTCCATCATCTTTAGATGTTTTGCCATTTGTCTAGAATAATACTCAGTATCATCATCACGTTCTTCTTCAATTCTTACAACAAAAACTTTGTGAGTTGTATGTGTTGTGGCTTGATCAGGAATATAATCATCCCAAGTGAAGTTCTCCCAGCTAAAACCCTCGGGGAGCTTTTCATCATCTTGATCGATCAAACAAGCTTTTCCATTAGCTGAGACATATTTATCCCAGTTGAATGGCTTCTTTTCTTCCTGATTAACCACACAAGCTCTCTTTCCAGAATCTTCAATTATGGGTCTTCCATGTGCAGTTTGTGCTTGATGTTGATGCTGTTGAGATGGTTGTTGAGCAACTTGATGGTAGATGGCTTTTCGGTAGTAATCATTGTTGTTGTTGAAAGGATTCTGAGCTCCATTTGCTTCGCGGTTGGTGCACTCCCTCTTAAAGTGACCTTTCTCCCTGCAACGAAAACAAGTGAGTTCAGATTTGTCAAAACCTAAAGTAGAAACACTAGCCTCACGAAGATCATCTCTCCCGTGATCTGTTTGAATTTCTCAGCTCTCCTTAACACGCTTGCCAAACACCATTTTATGTCCATCAGTTCCATCTCTACAGCATCTATCTGGTCGTAATCATCCTTTGTTAGCATTGGATTCCCGATACGACCTGCAACAAAACAACTATAAGATTCTAAAACCATTCCCAATAAAGATATGTGGTTTTTAGCAACTTTCTCAGAATAATCTTGATCATTTTCAAGATTTAAAACAATATTGCACTGAAGTTTTCTCCCATTTTTTGTTGTTGAAATGTTTGGATCAAAAGACGGAAATGATGTGAAAGTTGTTTTGCTGTTTGATCCTGATGATGAACATCCAGAAGAATTTTTGGCGTTGTAAGCAGTTTCTATTTTTGGAGATAGATTTGTTGATTTCTCATTCACCCCTGCTTTGTAATACAACCCAATATCCTATTCACCATCGAAATCTTTCATTCGAACAATCTTTCTTTGTTCCATTTCCTGAGCTTCCAACTTCTCAATGAATTTGCTCAAGGTTAACGTGCTAAAACCCTTTTTGTTCCTGAGCATCATCAGATATGTTCCCCAAGTTTCATGTGGTAACGCATCTGCAAGTTTTTCAATCAACTCTTCATTGTCTTTGTTGATGCTTAACCTCTTCATGTTTACCAACAAGTTGCAATATCTTTCAATGATTTGCTTTGTGCTCTCATTCTTTAACCCTCGAAACAAATCAAACTCTTTCTTTAGAAGTGACTTCTTATTCTTCACCATCTCCTGACTACCAACAAACTTTGAACGTAATGCTTTCCAAATTGAATACGAACTCCCGTTGTGTTGCAGCAAGACCATAATATCTTCCTTCACAGCTTGTTGTAGCAGACTTAACATCATTTTCTCATTCTTATATTTTTTCTTGTCATCGGCACTCATATCTTTGATCGCAACTTCCTCTTCATCATCGTTTAACGGTCTCACGTATTTCGTTTCAACACACTCCCAAGCGTCTAGGTAGTTAGCTTGGACCCAATTTTCGAAACGACCTTCCCAACCTTTATATTCTTCTATGTTCATGAGTTTAGGTGGTTTTTGCATTGTTCCTGTTTTGTTTTCGAGCATTGTGTTCTATGCAATAGTGATCGGGGTAATCGGAGTAGCGAATGCGTTGTAAAATTCCTCGTCCATTTTTCAGATTTTTAAAAATTTTCACAACTGTCCTTTTAAGCGAAATCAACACAATAAGTGGGATGACTGTTTGAGCGAAATCACCAAATGTCACAAAAGCGAAATCACCAAGTGTCACAAAAATGAAATCCCCAAGTGTCACAAAAGCGAAATCACCAAGTGTCACAAAAGCGAAATCCCCAAGTGTCACAAAAGCGAAATCCTCAAGTGTCACAAAAGCGAAATCACCAAGTCTTTGTAACTATGAGCGAAATTGCTTTGTTCCCTGAAGCGAAATCAGTGATGACTAAAGAGCAAAATCCCGGAGCGAAATTAACACATGACGTCATCATTTCTCGAGATCTTTTTGAGCGAAATCACAATTTTGACATGTTATACTTCGAATTATCTGATGAAACTTTCAAGGCTTTGTTAGTTACTAATTCCGAGCAATGTGTGTAAAAATCAGATCAATTCGTTCATATTTCCTCGGTCAATTTGCAAAAATCAGTGAAGAAAGGGTAGAGATCAGAAATTTCAACTGAATTGGCAAGAGCTCTTCCTCCTTAGCTCTGATACCACTTGTAGGATCGTTCTCTGACCTAATTGAGTCCATCAGAAGAGCTTTTCCTGATTGGAGCGGCGGAAACAAACAAATCAGGTTCAATTCAGCAAGTATTCATCTTTAAACTGTTGATTCTATTGATACTGATGACGTTTACAGCCCTGACAACACTTCGGCAGCACTTCATGGCTCACCGGAAGAAAACACACACACTAACTCTATGATTCGGCTTCAAAGGACAAACTATATATATTGCACGTGATTTCGCTCCAACATACATGACCTTACGAGCGAAATCAAACATATACAACATGAGCGAAATCAATAATGTACACAAGAGCGAAATCAAGGATAAGGGTTTCGCTCCAATGACCACAGGTCATATGAGCGAAATCATCTTTACATGAATTCTTGATTCTCGTGTCCTGAACTAACCTATACTATTCTAGACTCGATACAAGACAAAGTCGACAGATGCATGCACCAACATGATCGACCACTTTCTTTATTAACTTGGACTCATGATCAGTGTCAGATGATGTAAACGTGACATCAATGTTTTCTGGCAAGTTAACCGAAAGTTCAGACTCCCACTGTAAGTTAGTTGCCTTTTGGACTCTTTCAGAATTTGGATTTCGTGGAGAATATCCATTTTCAAGCGGGGGTGGACATTTGTTGTAACTGACACTCTGCCTCTTACCAGAATTCTTCATTTTAGAGTCCTCTTTTGTGTCTATCTTCTTCCCTTCAGAAGTGTCTTCTTCAAAAGCCTTCATGCCTTCAACAGTTGGATAAATCCTGTCAATAACATAAGAAGTACATGAGTAACTTTTTAACAACCTATTAACTCTTTTTGTTTCAATCCTTTGCGTTTCCGGTTTTTGTTCCAGTGCAGCACATTTCTCAATGTAATTATTAACAATTTTCTGCTTTGTCATGAAAGCTCCTTGAAGTGTCTTCATAGCTGTTGCTTGTGCACTGCTTGTTTGATTGTACAGATTCATTGACTTATTTAGAACATCATAGGATTCTTTCAATCTGTTCATGTTGTGAATCAAAGTACTGTTTTGCTTTTTCACTGCTTCACAGTTTTCACATTTCACAGGAATCTTTTGTGCATCAGCTTCTGCTTCAACTTTGAAAGCTGGAACTTCTTTTACTTTTCTTTTGATCACTTGGACTTCTTCATCATCACCGCTTACTTGTTTTTTAACCTTCTTCTTTTTCTTTCGAACTTTTCCATCATCACTGTCACTCTCCTCTAGCATTTTTAAATGCTCTTTCATTCTGTTTGCATAATAATCATTATCATTATCACTGTCTTCAGCAACTCGAGCAACAAAAGCTTTGGCTTTTAAAATTTCTTTATCCAGACAATAAGTATCCCAGCTAAAATTTTCCCAGCTAAAACATTCTAGTAATCTTTCATCATCTTGATCTATCAGACATGCTTTGCTGTCAGCTGAAATATATTTATCCCAACTGGATCCTTTTGTTGATTTTTTGTCATCTTGATTCACCATACAAGCTCTCTTTGATGACTCCTCGATCGCCTTCTTAGCATGTGCAGTTTGTGGTTCTTGTTGTTGTTGAGAAACTTGATGATAAATTGCTTTCCGATAGTAGTCATTGTTGTTGAACGGATTTTGAGCTCCACTTTCTTCGCGATTCGTACACTCTCTCTTGAAGTGTCCTTTTTCCCTACAACGAAAACAAGTAACTTTAGATTTATCAAATCCTAAAGTATAAACATTTGCATCACGGAAATCATCTCTTCCCGTAATTTGATTAAACTTTTCGGCTCTCCTCAACACACTTGCCAAACACCACTTTATATCCATCAACTCCATTTCTTCAGCATCAATCTGATCGTAATCCTCTTTTGTCAACATTGGATTTCCGACCCTTCCTGCGACTAAACTCCCATATGACTCTAATACAGTCACTAACAAAGACATATGACTTTTTGCAACTTCTTCTGAGTAATTCAGGTTATTTTCAAGGTTTAATGCAATGTTGCATTAAAGAACTTTGCCAGTCTTTGTTGTTGACAAGTTTGGATCAAATGATGGATATGAAGAAAATCCCGTCTTGCTGTTTGATCCTTTAGATGACCCTCCAGACGAACTCTTAGCATTGAATGCAGTCTTAACCTTTGGTGACATGTTGGTTTTATCACTGATACCTCCTTTGTAATAAAGTCCAATATCTTGTTCACCATCAAAATCCTTCATTCTTGAGATTTTCCTTTGTTCCATCTCTTGAGCTTTAAGTTTTTCAATGAACTTACTCAGTGTTAGATTTCCAAAATATTTCTTGTTTCTTAACATCATAAGGTATGTGCCCCAAGTTTCATGTGGCAACGCATTAGCCAACTTCTCAATCAATTCTTCATTATCCTTTGTGATGCTCACCCTCTTCATGTTGACTAACAAATTGCAATATCTTTCAATGATCTGCTTAGTTCTTTCAGTTCTCAAACCACGAAACAGATTAAATTCTTTCTTTAAAAGCGACTTTTTGTTTTTGATCATTTCTTTACTTCCAACAAACTTTGATTTTAATGCTTTCCAAATGGAATATGCAGTTCCATTGTGTTGCAATAAAACCAAGATATCTTCCTTAACAGCTTGATGCAATAAACTAGTCATCATCTTTTCATCTTTGTATTTCTTTTTCTCTTCAGCACTAAGATCTTTAATTGCAATAATCTCCTCATCATCATTCATTGGTCTAACATATTTCGTTTCAAAACATTCCCAAGCATCCAAGTAATTTGCTTGTACCCAATTTTCAAATCGTTCTTCCCATCCTTTATACTCCTCGATATTCATGAGCTTTGGCGGTTTTTGCATGGTGCCCGTTTCATTTTCCAACATTGTGTTCTGTGCAATACTAATCGGAGTAACAAAGGCGTTGTAAAATTCTTCTTCCATGATTCGGTTTCAAAATTTCACAAACTTATCTTTCAAACGAAATACACTCTCAAGCGAAATGACCTTTGGTGCGAAATAACCTTTCAAGCGAAATGAACTCTTTCACACGAAATAGTCCCTCTGATGCGAAATGACTGTTTTCATGCGAAATAACACACTTTCAAACGAAATAGGTGATTTCGTGCGAAATGATCAAACGAAATACCAACTTGGTGCGAAATAACTGATTTCGTACGAAATACACTGTTGATTTCGTGCGAAAAGACCCTGGATATGCTATTTCGTGCGAAATGAAACACTCATTTCATGCGAAATGTTGCTGATGTCATCACCTCGGTCAGAATTTTGTCAAATTGATCAAGTTTTAATCCGATTTTAGGTCCAATTCTTTCAAGGCTTTGTTAAAACACTGTTTCACGTATAATGTGAGAAATTCAAGACATTTTGACCGTGAAATCAAGTTTAATTTTGAAAAGAAGGTGTAGAAAACAGATTTTGCTGCTGAATTGGTAAGAACTCTTCCTCCTGTGCTCTGATACCACTTGTAGGATCGTTTTACCGACCAAACGAGTCGTTCAGAAGAGTTTTTGCTCAATACGAGAGGCGGAAACAAACGTATCGAGTTAATTTAGCTTGCAATTCACTTTAAACTGTCTTTTGATTGATTTGACAAAGGTTTACAGCGAGTAGACACTTCGGCAGCAGTTCGGTACTGAAACCGGAAAGTTACAAATGACTTGGCATGTCTAGTATTTACAGGTGAGCTGGTTTCGCACGAAATAGCTCAAACGAAAGTTGGTTTCGCAGAAACACTCCAAGCAAAATCAGTTTCATGCGAAATCATCATTTCATGTGAAATACCCATTTGATTTCGTACGAAATGACATACATGTCATTTCGTGCGAAATACCCTCAAACACTGATATCTCGTTTTTCGTGCCCTGATCTATCTAATACAATACAAGACTCGATACAAGACGAAGTCGACAGACGTATGCACCAACAGTTTCCTCTGTTTTTGGACGCCCCCGACAACGCAAGTTGTCATTATTATTCAAGATTCAATCAATAATCAATCATTAATATATAAAATTTCATAAAAACGACAAGGTATAAGATAAACACTAATTCAATTTGGTTCAAGCTCGTTCACGTGAGACGTTAAAACTATATAAAACGTAATTAAATACATCGCGTCACTAATTCTTTACCAATCCTCGTGTCGATTTGTTGAGTAAGCTGACTGAGTTGACCGAGTCAACTGAGTTGACCGGTTGAGTTAACCAAGTCGACCCGGACCACGAACCGTGACCCGAGCCGATCCAAAATCCGAACGTGTTGACCGGGTTTGACCCGGAACCAAATCTGACCCGAAATTCTGACCGTTGACCCGAACTGTCTGACCTGGTGACTGAGCCGCTGACCGAAGTTTACCCGAAAACCCGAACTCGAAGCTGAACCACCCTGAATAGAACCTGAACCACGAGTGAACCGAACCAGCTGAACAGATCTGAACCGAAACTTGTCTGCAACAAACAGTGTCATCTTCATCCTCAATCCTCAATCTTCACTGCCACCACCGTGAGCGACGGCGCCGCTCCCCTTTCTCCCGCTTTCTCCTCTCTCTCGCATCCACTCTCTCTCCTGATCTTGTCTCGGTCTTCATCAGTTCCCATCGCCGGCACCACCATGAAGTCTCACCACCACCACCGTCGTGAGAGACGGCGGCTCCGCCTACCGTCACTGGAGATCATCGGAGGGGGGGATGCCCGAGAAACTGAACCACCAGCATCACACTGGTGTCCGGCATGACAGCTGTTAGCCGACGAGATGAGGGAATGGGGGGGTGTTGACTGGTGGGTGAATGTGAATGAGGTATTTGAAGTCAACTCTAATGTTTTGTGTGTGCATTTTAGTGAAAGTGATGGAGTGTGTGGTGATTCTTTGAAGATAAGGTTCTTAAAATTTGGGTGTGCAGTAGTTTTTATTTGTAGATGAGTTCTGTGTTCTGAGAGGAGGGAGTGAGCGAGAGAGGAGAGGTAGAGTATCTTCATGTGTGTTTTTGATTTGTTGCTTGTGTTTGAGAAGATATGGTAGAAGCTGATGAAATGAAGGATCTTATATAGAGATCTTGTGAGGATCTTGTAAGATTTTGTGTGTTCCACTTTTGAGACACAATCTTTTGCAGAGATTTTGATAAGATTTTGTAGAGATCTTATAAGATCCTGATAAGATTTTTAAGGAAAAGATCTAATATACTATGTGCAGGTTTAGGCTTGTGGGTTTTGGGCTTGGGCCCAGGGCCCACAAGCCCATCTCATGTGTAAGTGGCCCGTAATTCCTACGAGACCCGATATCGTAACCCAAACTCCATAGTGTCGAAAGAATAAAAATTTTAAAATTAAAAGGCGTATAATAGTGGCGTTGTCAGTATTTCATACGGTATTAGTCCGTTGTCGTTTGATGTTCCGCAGATTCCACGTGAATCTTCATACGCGTACTGTAAAGATGGATAAACGTTCCTATGCACTCCAAAGGCCTAATTAAGTTAATTTGTGCTGTAAACACTATTTATTATCGCATTATTCACTTGTTAATCGCTTAATTAAGGGCGTAAACTACCGGTTGTCACAATCGACTTTCGAATCGACCTCATTCATGGAGCCAATCCTGTTGCTAAAGCGCCCTATCGTCTCGCTCCCTCTGAAATGCGCGAACTCTCGAATCATCTCTAGAAATTGCTTGATAAAGGCTTCATTTGCCGTAGCACCTCTCCTTGGGGAGCACCATTCCTTTTCGTCAAAAAGAATGATGGGTCGTTCAGGATGTGCATCGACTACAGGGAATTGAATAAGCTAACAATCAAGAATCGCTATCCCCTGCCCCGAATCGATGATTTGTTTGATCAGTTACAAGGTGCATCGTGTTTCTCGAAGATCGATCTACGCTCAGGCTATCACCAGTTACGCATTCAAGAGGAGGATATACCCAAAACCGCTTTTCGTACCCATTACGGCCACTATGAGTTCGTTGTTATGCCTTTTGGTTTAACCAACGCACCCGCGGTTTTCATGGATCTGATGAATCACGTGTGTAAACCATTTCTTGACCGCATCGTCATCGTCTTCATCGATGATATCCTGATCTATTCCAAGTCGAAAGCCGAACACGCGCAACATCTACATCTGGTTCTCGAGCTACTCCAAGGGAATCAACTCTATGCCAAGTTCTCTAAGTGTGAATTCTGGCTAGAGGAGGTTCAATTCCTCGGTCACATTGTCAATAGTCAAGGCATTCACGTCGACCCCACGAAGAACGAAGCTGTTAAGAGTTGGGTTACACCTAAGAACCCGTCTGAAGTCCGTTCTTTTCTCGGGCTAGCGGGCTATTATTGCCGATTATCGAAGGATTCTCTAAAATCGTCGTGCCGCTTACTTCTCTCACGCACAAAGACAAGCCTTTTGTTTGGGGAACTGGACAAGAGACTGCCTTTCAAAACCTCAAGCATATGCTCTGCAATGCTCCCGTCCTTGCTTTACCCGACGGAAACGATGACTCGTTGTCTATTGTGATGCCTCGAGCCTTGGTCTCGGTTGTGTTCTCATGCAACGGGACAAGGTTATTGCATACGCGTCTCGTCTCGTCAGCTCAAGATCCACGAGAAGAACTATACGACCCATGACCTCGAGCTAGGTGTGGTTGTTTTTGCGTTGAAGATCTGGCGACACTACCTTTATGGTACTAAGTGTACGGTCTTCACCGACCATAGTAGCCTACAGCACATCTTCAGCCAAAAGGAACTGAATATGCGTCAACGCCGATGGGTAGAACTTCTCAACGATTACGATTGTGAGATTTGTTATCATCCTGGCAAAGCAAATGTCATTGCCGACGCCCTCAGCAGACGAAGCTATTTGCATATCATTCGTAATGTTCACGCCCGACATCATCTCGAAACTCTCATCCGCGAAGCCCAACATGCTTGCTTTACCGAGCGCACTTTGAAGAAGGAAAGGATTCTCAACGATGGAGCCCAGTTAGTGAATAAGTCGAATGGGATATTCCATTATCTGGACCGGATTTGGATCCCTAAGCGGACCAATTTACGACAGACTCTGATGGACGAAGCCCATAAGTCTCGATATTCGATTCATCCCGGTGCCGATAAAATGTACAAGGACCTTCGCTATAAGTACTGGTGGCCAGGCATGAAGAAAGATATCGCCCTTTATGTTTCGAGGTGCCTGACTTACTCAAAAGTCAAGGCCGAGCACCAAAGACCCTCTGGCTTACTCGTCCAACCTGAGATTCCCATGTGGAAATAGGAGAGTATAGCTATGGACTTCATAACGAAACTTCCGCGCACGCCATCTGGTCACGACAGCATCTGGGTTGTCATTGACCGTTTGACTAAATCTGCTCATTTTCTGCCGATACGAGAAGACTACAAGGTAGAAAAATTAGCCCGAATCTACACCAATGAGATCATTTGTCGATATTGGACGCCTCGCAACATTATCTCTGACCGCGATGGTCGGTTTACCTCGCGTCTTTGGGAAACGTTTCAATCTGCTCTCGGTACTACGCTTAATCTAAGTACCGCATTCCATCCCCAAACCGACGGTTAGACTGAAAGAACGATTCGTACCCTCAAAGACATGCTCCGTTCGTGTGTCATAGACTTCGGTAGTAATTGGGACGCATACTTACCTCTAGTCGAATTCTCGTACAATAACAGTTATCATTCTAGTATACAAATGGCACCGTTTGAGGCATTGTACGGAAGAAGATGTCGATCGCCGATTGTGTGGCATGAGATCGGAGATTCCCAAGTAACCGGTCCGGAGCTACTGCAAGAAAAGACTGACAAAATCCTCCAAATTCAAGACAACCTGCTGAAAGCTCGGAGTCGTCAGAAAAGTTACGCCGATAGACGACGCAAGCCCCTTGAATTTGACGTTGGTGACCATGTACTCCTAAAGGAATCACCTTGGAAGGGTGTGGTCGGATTCGGCAAGAAAGGAAAGCTCGCGCCTCGATATGTTGGACCCTTTAAGATTCTGGAAAGGATCGGAAAAGTGGCCTACAGACTCGAACTACCGGAGGAACTTAACAACGCCCACCCGACTTTCCACGTTTCGAACCTCAGAAAGTGTCTGGCTGAGCATGATTTACAAGTTCCTCTAGAGGATCTTCAAGTAAACGAAACATTACACTTTGTGGAGAAGCCTATCGAGATCATGGACCGAGAAACCAAGAAGCTCAGGCGCTCATGCATTCCCATTGTGAAGGTTCACTGGGAAGGCAAACGAGGCGCAGAGTTCACCTGGGAACTCGAAAGCGACATGAGGGCGAAGTACCCGCAGTTGTTTGTTACGGCTCAAACCTAATTTTGGGACGAAATTCCCTCAACTAGGGGAGGCTGTAACACCCCGTGTTTTGAAAGTCAAAGTCAAAGCCAAGATTAAAGTCAAAGGAAGAAACGATTGCTAATTGCGATCTGTCACTCCTTGCTCAACTCCTGTTTTGACTTCTTTGACTTGTTGATGATCTAATTAATTAATCGCACTAGTTGTATTATGTGGAGTACATGTTAATAATCGAGGTTTAATCGCTATTTATCGCTTGTTTTATCGCTTTATCTCTCATCGTATCGCAATCGCATTCGCAACCCAATTTATGCGTTCTGGATATTGTTTTACGTGTGTGTGCTATCTATGTGTTACTTGTACATGTTTATTTATGTTTACGTTGTGGTGATTAATTGAAACGCAATCGCAACTCTGTCGCAATCGAATCGCAAACACTAACGTCAATTAATTATAATGATTGTATGTTAGATATAGTATTTGAGTGTTTATTATTAATCTATCGCATCGCTCACTCGAAACGCATCGCAACGCTCAACACGCGAATCAAAAGGACGAAACTCAACGCGCCAGACACCAGGATCGAGTGGCCGCCCGATCAAGTGGCCGTCCGATCAGATTGCCATCCGATCGGACAGCCATCCGATCGGTGACCTATCCGATCCAAGTGCCCTTTCCCTTTTTGGCAACCTATAAATTCCCTCAATTGTCACATCATTTGTGATGTGACAGCTCTCTACTCGATCCAGCCGCACTTCAGCCTTCTTTCTCTCGATTTCTCGTGATTCTTGTAAGTTTTCAACCTAAATCTTGTACTTCTGTGATCTACACGCACTCCTTCATCTTTTTCAGCCTTGAATCTTAACTTTTAACCGTGAAATCAACGGATTTGAGGTGTTCTAGGATGATGCCATCATGGAGTTCTTATAAACTTCGAGTATTGGCTTCATTCCACCAATAACAACTCAGATCTGAAGGATTTCCACAAGATTAAACAATGTTTTCGCATAGATCTACACATATTCATGGTGAAAAGGATTGAAAGAGGGTTTTCCAACTTTCTTTCAACTCTTTTACACTCAAAACCGATAGAATCGGAGCACATTCTGATCTTCTACTCCTTCTTAGTGATTTGTCGGGTCAAGATCTGATTCTATCAGAGAGACTACTGATTTCGGGTGAAACATGAAAGACCATCTCGAACAGTTGACCGGTCGGACTAGGGTGATTCCTATTCGATCGGGTCACTTGATTCAAGATGTGGTTTCCGTTGTTTAGCACGTTGTCATATCATCTCGAACAATTCGCAAACTTAACAAATCTCCAAGTTAGCAACACGATCAGGTCACGGGACGGATTGTCGTCCGATCGGATTGCCATCCGATCGGACAGTCACCCGATTGGATTACACTTGAAGGTTAACACTTAAACTTTTAATTGGATATCCAAAGGACTGAACGTTGAACGAATTGTCGTCCGATCGGATTGCCATCCGATCGAACGACCATCCGACCCTATGATGTTTGGACCTCAACACAAACAATTTTCAACCTGTTCCATAATCAATGGATCGCCACCCGATCGGATTGCAATCCAATTGAGTGACAATCCTGCTGTGAACTTGTTCTCACTAAGATTCCAACCAATCGGATCGCTACCCGATCGAACCGCCGTTCGATCGATCGACCTGAAGGGTAGAGATACTTATCTGTTTTTGAAATGCTACAACAAACACTCAAAGCCATCATACACAAACACATCCTTACCTAATGTGACATTCCACATCGGTTGTGAACGGGAACAAAGGCATCCTTATAAGGGGCTGGATACCTTCACCATCATGACGTGTTTTGAAAACCGTGAGGGGCGGACGCCGGGGGCGTGCTGGCCGCCAAAGCGGACAATATCATGGTGCGGTTACGCTGGGCTGTTACAGATGGTATCAGAGCCAGGGCCGGACCGGTGGTGCCAGGTCCTGCGAGGACGCTAGACCCCTTGAGGGGGGGGGGGTGGATTGTGACATTCCACATCGGTTGTGAAGGGGAACAAAGGTATCCTTATAAGGGGCTGGATACCTTCACCATCATGACGCGTTTTGAAAACCGTGAGGGGCGGACGCCGGGGGCATGCTGGCCGCCAAAGCGGACAATATCATGGTGCGGTTACGCTGGGCTGTTACACCTAACAAGATGACAATCTAATCGAATGGCCATCCGATCGGATTACCATCCGACACTTGGCATTTTGGCACCGCTTTACGCGACGCTTATCGTTTATGTTATCGTTAACTGTTCAGGCTAATCTCTCTCAGCGCTCCCTTCAATCCAAGAGAGTGTTTACTTGTTAAGCACAATCTGTGAGTATACTCGATCCTTTTTTGCTTTACGCACTTTTGAGTGTTACATACGTTATCTATATTCAAATCACATCAATCACACAATGCAAACACTATTTATACGCTAACCGTTATTGCATGTTACGTGTTATTTGATGAATGCTTGTATGTTATGTTAACACAGTGATTGTTTCCTGACACCTTAGCAACGATAGTACTATAGTTTGGACTCAGCACCTGTCGTGGACAGGGGTTGTTAAGGGCTTTACTTCACGTGTCCCAGTGGGGATATGTGTTGCGCATTCTACAACTCGCAGTCACGTCTGTAGATATTCTCTGTCGATAACCTACTTGCCTTCACTTTGTACATGTTACATGCTGGTTATGCGTAAACTATTTCGAACTCTACTATGCTATATCAAACTTGTATGCTCACCTTTACACTATGTGTAGACCTTTATTTTAACGTATGTGACAGGTGTTTAGGATAATATCTGCTAGGATGCTGTGTTTTTCCTGCTTCTGTGGAACCAAGTAGGATGGAGTCTAGAAACAAAGACAATTTATTTATTTTGAATCTGAGTTGTCGGAACATGTTTTTGTTTCGAGAATATCTATTTCTGTAATAATTAGATTACTCAATGGGTTATGGTGTGGGACATAATGTTAACTATTTGGTAATTTAGTCGTTATGGAATTTCTCTTGACAATCTATTTCGCTCAGTGCCATGCCCCGATGTTTCTGTCATCGGTTGGGGTGTGACAGCGGATCAAGGTGTCGCCTGGTGACACGTTGTCGCGGCCCACGACTCGCACTCTCAAGGGGGTCGCTCCCCGCGAGAGACTTATAATATTCATTTTTGTTTGATTTTTATAAATATTAAGGTTATTAGGGTCCGCTTCTCGTATACAGCGTATATTAGGAACGTTTAGGGTTATGTTAAGGGGTTTTAGGAGGGTTATTATATTTTATGTACAATTTTTTTGCCGCCTCATTATCAACAACAATGTGCACATATAAATCACTAATCCCTGAAAGTTCCCAAAATATCCAGAATGGTCAAGTGGTAAAAACCAGGTTGACTTTGTCTACGTACAAAGCACTAGTCAAAATTGACCCGCATAAGCTAATTGTATACTCTTATTACAAGAATACAATAAAATTAAAACAAAATTATATGGAGAAAAATCAGGTGACTTTCAACTCATTTGACATCCTTTCAAATATTTTTTAATTGGCCTGTTTGAAATAAAACACAAATAATAAGTATCAAGACATTTTACCCCATTCTTGAGAACTAATAAATTCTGAATAAGGAGAGAAGCAAGCCCGTTCCTTTGGCATTGTTTGGCAACACATGCATTACTTTGGAAAGCTTTTGCAAAATCTCCTCCAATTAAGGGTTCCTTGATCTTATATGCTTGCTAGTATACTGGAACTAGAAATAACTTACCCTTAGGTTCATTCCTGTTATTTCATTTGGGAGGCTTATTGATATAGATTTGGAGTCTTTACAACAACCTGATGCTCTCAATCATGTGAAAATTGCAAAAAAAATCATTGTGAAAATGTATAACGATTGATGAAATTGAAAAACATAAAACAAACTTTATATAACTAAAGATATAGAAAGTTGGCACCAAGCTACCCGCAGTTGAAGTTGACATTTCTAGTTGAAAAGCTTGTTTAATAATCAAAATATTCATGTTTTTTTTTGAGTTTTGTATTTGTTAGTGCACATTTTGTGTGTCTGTCACTATACGAATAGGCTAGATAGAGCGTGTGTTGAATATTGTATAGATAAGTGTTAGAAAGTTCGGGTTTGTATTGTAAATATCCCTTCGTACGAAGCACAAGGGATACATGCTCAGTCGCACGAATGGCTTCATTCCATTCGTCCAAAGCTCCACTCGCACGAATGTGTTTGTCTATAAATAGGAGTTGTGAGTGAGAGCTGAGGTGAAGTTTTGGTTCCCATAGGGGAAATGCTGGAGGTATTTTCTCCAGCTTGTAAATGATGTAAACTCTTTCGGTATGAATGAAGCATTCAACTTATGGAGAATTTTTCTGCTTCTACTCTATTCTTAATAATAATATTCTACCGAATTAGTTCTATCTCATCCAAACTTCCGTCTAACCCGTTGGATCCTGGACTCTCAGTATTTAAATCTGGAAATTTCCCATGTTTTGGGAATTTTGACTTAAATGTTTTTCGCTGCTTATTCTACGAAGATTAAAAATAATAGATCTTTGACTTAAATTTATGCAATGACGACTCAATGGTAAGACACCTGGATTTAGGGTCTTACAAGCCATTAGTCACATTACAGTCCGGGGAACAATCAGATAGATCTATTAAGTCTAGGCATGCTCCAATCCTGGTCTGTGAGACCCTGCGGCAGTGCTTTTGTGTCCAACAAGTCGCGTGGCACTATGGATTTAGTGGCCCGGTACGACAGATAACATTGTCCAGGTTTGACTACAAGCTTATGAGGATACATGCATTAATGTCCTTGCAAAACATTAATAATCAACGAATTTCATTGACACTATGTATATTGGTTTCTATACAAAGTTTATCAAATGTTTTAAAAGATTCATTTGTGACAAAACAAAATACGTGAACTCACCAACATTATTGTTGACTTTTATATAACATGTATTTCAGGAAAGTAATGGACTTTGCATGGGTTGGACGTCAAAGCAAGAATGTCAAGACACGGTGCCATTTTGAGAGGGTTTGCCCCATATATATCGTCCTCGTGCAGAATATTGGTGTCAAAGCCTTGTTATTAAAAACTATATGTTTGTTGAAACATAGTTGTGAAACTCGAAAAACTAGTGTTATGTTTGGGAACAAGATACTTTGATTTTGTATTATGATTTCAAGCATTGAATATATTTAGCATCGTTGTTTATTTAAATCATGTAGATGTTTACACTATCGTATGCTATGAAAACCTTTCATAATCAAACATTGGGCTTCCGCTATGAGCGGCTGCGATATAACCAGTGTAACCGACCGGTTCGTACCAGTATCTAAAACATTGAGCATATACATTACCGGTTGTCTTTAAAGTTATACTAGTGCCCGCATGATGTGGCGGGTGTCATCAGAGGCTCTTTTGGAGAGCACATTTTTGGAGAGCATATCTAACCGAGCTGTCTTAAATATTGATTATATTATTATTATTGTTATTGTTGTTGTTGTTGTTGTTGTCGTTGTCGTTGTCGTTGTCGTTGTCGTTGTCGTTGTCGTTGTCGTTGTCGTTGTCGTTGTCGTTGTGGTTGTCGTTGTCGTTGTCGTTGTCGTTGTCGTTGTCGTTGTCGTTGTCGTTGTTGTTGTCGTTGTTGTTGTTTATTAGAGTAAAGTGCAATTTGCCACCCTCTGGTTTGGTCCAAATTGCATAATGACACACTACCTTCCATTTTTTGCGTAATGACACCTTGTGGTGGACATTTCATCACACTATGCACTAGTGGCGGAACTAGAAGAACAATTCAGAGGTATCCTATTTTTTTTACCGTTCACTCATAAAACAGAGAATTCTTTTTTTCCACACATTCAGTTGTCGATCCAGGTCTTTATTCGTATGGAGTCATAGTTTTAGATGCTTCAATTCCATACAAACGAACATAAAAGTTTCTGACTCGATTCGGGTCCTAACATAAGTTTTTTGTATTATCTGATATGTACTAATAATTCATCATGAACTTTAATTGAGTAATTTATTAGTGTGCTTGAGGTTTTTTATTACTAAATAATCTCGACAATAAAGCATTTTTACGTGGTGAAAAATAGTATCTAGACATTTACATGTTTAAAAAATAACATATAATTTATGATAAAATATTGTTATAAGTAGTAAGCTTCAAATAAAATAGAAAAAATTATAAATAAATAAACAATGAATTGATTAAATATATTACATGTAATATTGTAATATTGTAATATTGTAATAAAATGATAATAAGCGAAGTTAAATTGTAAGTAAAAAGTAAAATAGAAAAGAATTAACCCACGTGAGTTAGTTTCCAAATTTCAAGAAAGAGAAAAATAATTAAATAATAAACAATTACTTTTTGGATTTTTAAAAATGGGTCTTCTTCCTCAGGTTTGGTTTATTTCCAACTACATTGATGCCTGAAAAGCTCTTTTCTTCCAAATATTTCATTTTCTTCTTCAACTCTCTCTTATATTACATTTTTAGAGGCATCCTAACATTTTTCAAAGGTATCCGAATACATAAAATGGAGAAAAAATAAAAACTTTTACACTATGCTAAGAAAGTTGAGGGGTATCCCGGGCAACCCCTGACCACCATGTAGATCCGCCCCTG
Organism: Helianthus annuus; assembly: GCF_002127325.2. Taxonomy (NCBI): domain Eukaryota; kingdom Viridiplantae; phylum Streptophyta; class Magnoliopsida; order Asterales; family Asteraceae; genus Helianthus; species Helianthus annuus. Next base: position 118,951,554 of record NC_035443.2, read on the forward strand.
CAATGCACCCAAAACGTTAATTTCTGGACCCAACCACAAGGTGGCAAACTGCAATTTGGACAAAACCACATGGTTGTAGAATGTGATAAAATGTGCACCACAGGGTGTCATTGTACAAAAAGAGGAAGGTAAGGTGTAATTATGCAATCTGGACCAAACCACAGGGTGGCAAATTGCACTTTACTCTTCTTCTAATTATTATATATTTATAATATTTATTTTGTCTTTTTTCTTGAATATGACTTGTATGATGAATAAGTTTTCCTATGATCATTGATGTTTTGTATGATAATATATAATTGTGCAAGGGAGTGTATTATAATACTGTTATCTGCAAAACAATAACAAGAGAGTTGCATTTGACTATAAGAATATCCATAGTTATACCAAAGGAAGTATCTCTCTAAGCTTTTAGGTCCTTCACAGCTCATATGGCAGATCTGAAGAAATATTTCCATCAAGTGTCTGGACACCCAGTTGATTTGATCTAAGATACTTTCCAAACATGTTTGGTCCCCTATTATGCTAAAGAGTGTTGTCCAACAAGGAAAGAACATTCCAACTTTAGCCTCGACTTTGACTTTATCGTTGGCTATCTAATTCTTGAGTTAGGACCGATTTTAGGTCTTTGAGTATTCTCTTCTTGGAAGTTTTAAGTATCACATGCAACTCCAAGAAACTTCTATCTATGGTCTTTTGTGTTGTAGTTAATCATAAAATAGTAAGTATGAACTCGGAAACAATTTGAGGATCACATCCCTGACGAACTCTCGTGTAATAGAAAATTGGACCTCTTTAATTGATCTGTGTAACTCAAAACTATACAATATTGATTGATATGATGGCTCATTTGTTACATATCCAAAGTCATTTCATGTAAAGTTATTAATCTATCCACGAGAAGGATGGTGGCTTCTAACACTTAGACACACCTAATAGGATTTCTGGCACAAAGATAACTTTCTAAACTTGGATAATGATTTCTCCATATAAACATTTGAGTAAAAAGACCACATAATGGGATTTGAATTAGTGATATAAACGTTGTTGCATATTATCGTGGGTTATTCAAGCAAGACCATAACATTAGGCTAATTGGTTGTTGTAACCGGGCCACATTGTGTTTTCGATGGGCTTGAAGATAAGTGTGGGCCGCTTAGCCTCTTGTAAGAGTGCTAATCAATTTTTCTTTAAAAAAAAAGAATATACAAAGAGCATTAAGTATTAGCCTTTTCATTTATCGGATGCTAAAAATATATAACTATTGATATGTATGTATTAAAAAGATGAAGTTAACAAATTATTCATCATTTTTTAAGCCAAGATGGAAAGCGCCTGTAAATCCTTAAAACTATTACAAGGTTAGTTTCTTGATCAAATTAACAAAGCACAAAGCTCATTTGGCCGCTCTTCACAATATTACTTCATCTTGACAGAAAGATTTCTTACAAATGGGCTTTTGCCTCTTGGTCAATGGTCCCAAATGGGCTTTTCGTGGGCTGAAGACTCCCCATGGATAAGTTGTTGAAAAGGATTCATTACTTGACTTGCTACATCAAACCCATTCAATTGTTGCTGTTGTTCTTGGATATTTAGTGGTCTTGATCCTCCAATGCCTAAGAAGTCAACCGTTAATGTGTCGCTACCGCCATGGCTGCCACCACCACCACCTAACATTGGCATGCTTTTAACGATACCCGCATTGCCTCTACCCTGAAGGAAGATGGAGTTGTCATCATTTCTATCTTCGCGATTTTCAACATTCTTAACAAATCCATTACTTTGATCTCCTCCCATTAACATTTCGCTATAAATTCCTATATCATTCATAACAGGATTATGGCCCGGCCCAAACATATCTTGTTGGTTGGGATTTTGGAAAAGATTGTATCCTTCACTACTCTCATTTAATCCCACCATGGATGTTTGATTAGGTTGGACATGGAAGTTATCATAGGTATTAGCCCGTTGCATACCATAAGGCGATGTAGATCTTGGCCCGGGTGAACTGAGTTGATCTGGGCCAGTCATGCTTGTAACAAAACTCTTTTGCATCATTGGGGAATTAATCCCATTGCTTGCTGTAGCGCCCATTTGAGCTGCTTTCTGAAGCAAGGCCGTCGCGGACATATGGCCTGCGGGCCCAGAAAGCAGCCCTCCATCCTTATTTTCGTTTTGAAAGTACCCATAGCCCGACGGACCATTTGGGGAGCTAAGTTGTAGCCCAGAAGATGATGATGATCCCCCTCTTGGGTTTCCAAGAAGGGTGCCTGAGCTACTAGAGAACATGCCACCAGACATGTTCAATGGCTTGAATGGCATTGGAACTAGCTCTTGAGGAAGTGACTTGGTTTGGTTTTTAGGGTCATAATTGTTGAAATCCGGTAACCCAGTTAACCCTTTGTTTCGAGATTCGTTTAACTTAGATGTCATTAGATGATCGTTAAGATGTTGAGGTTGTAACATTTCTTGGTTCACCTTGTTGTTTTCTTCGGCTAATGCATCACAAAACGCTCTGTGAGTTATAAAACTATCCCTCCTGCAAAGATACAAAAGCAAAAAAAATTCATTAATTCTATATGTAAATGGTTAGATAAAAGATTATGCTTTGGAAAACTAACGGTTTGGATCAACGATAAGCCTGGCAAAACGGGCAAGTCGGTGAGATGTCAAACTAGGTTCGGGTCGATTTTGAGC